>NC_079223.1:9227735-9397735 GCF_029633865.1 Lampris incognitus
GTCAACACACACGCAGTCAAACTGATAGGTGCACAAATACAGTGAGACAGCGTTAGAGGAGACTGCCCCCGATGTGAGACAGAAGTCTGATATTGTCATTATTCTGGTGGCAGGCATTCGGTGTCCGGTCAACAGGAACTAATCCCCAATTGTGAGATCCAAAGTAATAATCTATATGTTTGGTCAATCTCTATTTGGATTGGGGTTTTAGAGTTGGGCTCATGCTCGGAATCGGTACAACAGACCTTTAATGTCTTGCCGCGTACTCGATAATCCAGGTGAGGGAATAACGGAAAGGTGAATCGGTTCATTTTGGACACAACGTTTATCGAGAGAAACGTTTCATCAGTCATCTTAGTGACCTCTTCAGTCTCAACTGACTGCAGGTGTCCCCACCCTTATAAACAAGACAGTGGCATAACGACCCGAACCAACGAACCGGTTTCATATGCAAATTGCCGTGACCGTTAACTAGAGTTACAATGGCCATGTGTACTATTCTCTCAATAAAGAAAGAGAGAAAACCTTTATTTTTGTCATTATACAGTTGTTGGGCTACAATGAAATTTGTCTTCTGCATTTATCCCGTCGCAGCTGTGGTGCAGCGCCCAGGGACCAACTCCAGTTCTTCTTTCCATGCCTTGCTCAGGGGCACAGACAGGAGTGTTAACCCTAACACGCATGTCTTTTTGATGGTGGGAGGAAACCGGAGCTCCCGGAGGAAACCCACGCAGACACGGGGAGAACATGCAAACTCTACACAGACGGGACCTGGGACGGCCTGGGGTTCGAACCCAGGACCTTCTTGCTGTGAGGCAACAGTGCTGACCACTGGGCCACCGTGCCGCCCCAAACAATCAAACGAATGACGTGTCCAGATGAAGTGATTCAACTTTCTGGGAGCAGAACTTCAAATTTCAATGTTACATTGTCCCAAAGGTTATTGAAATAATTTTACCATCACGCAGAGGCAGCAGGCCCATTCTGAGTCGTACTGAGTTAGATGAGGAAGGAAGGGCAGCACTCGTGTTTACACCTATTCACTGTAAGCTGGTGGGCCTGTCTCCCCCTTAGGGTTGGATTTGACTTTTCAAAGCGGGAAATAAAGAACCCAAATTAAACTGAAAATGATCTGATCCTCTTACATTGTGAAGGTTTGTTGTCTTTCTTACACCATCCATCGAAATGGTGATGGAAGCTAGATAACGTCGTCATCTTCATGTGCGTTATATTCTCAACTCCGCTTCGGAAACGACCATATCTGAGTAGCGTGCCAGTAGCTCCGTAAAAAACACATGCGGCCTCTTTGCACGGGTACTGATGTATGTTGACATATACACATACCACATGCTCTTAAAGCTTAATGATTACCTATCTGTTCATTCTTAAAGTTTGCACTTTGTTACAGTGCTTATACAAAACTATATATAGTGGTTATCAAGTTGAGTTGTAGTCGTTAAACATTTACCAGTAGAGCAACCAAGCCCGTCATTTTGACCGGGGGGGACATAGGACCTGCCCGCTCACTGAATGCTGCTAAAATTGCACATATTTGGATTAAAATGAGTTTTAGATCAATTGTACCAACAAACAAAAAAAAAGTTATGACAAGATCTGCCTAAAACGACTACGAGCGGTCAAAATGACTGCGCGTAATTAGTGATCGTGCGCGTCATGTCTATTTATGACGTGTGTCGGTGACGTCATTTCCTTCACGAAGTTCGTTGCTCTGTCCTAGAGACACACGAGCGCCCTCCAGTGCAGAGAAATAGTCTAAACTTGATTTCTGGTTACTGCCAACATGTCTGGTGACAGACGCACCATGACTACCACCGAGGCGCTGCAGTATTTACAGGCGCTGGACAGCGGCCGTTTCAAATTGTTTGAAAAACAATATTAAAGTTGTTAAAATGTTAATTTTGGTGTCAGTAGTTTCTTAACAGACATACTAACATATGCAATGCATTAATATCTCAGTTGGGTATTTATCTTGACAGAATATAGAGTTTACAAACCGGAGGTCATTTTGACCACCCATGGTCGTTTTAGAAATCCCAGTTAGGTATGTAGTTAAGTAATGGGGAAAGTCACTTAAATTTAGACAATAGATAATGAAATACATGCAAACTGTCAGTCTTTTCTTTTTGGTACAGTGTTCACCACCCAAAAGGACCGAGTTCAGCACGAATGGGTCTTCAAGCCAAGCCTTGATTACTGAATGGGCGTCCAGTACATTTAGGCCGCTGACAGTTTTTACGGTATTGCTGGTCAGTTTGCCACATGTCATTGGCACGCTCGCCTTTTCAGCTCATTTATTCACTCCGTTTGTTGAAAACTGAACATGCTATCGTGTTAGGTATTCCCAGCATGCCACGAGTCAGGTGATTCACAGCTTAATGGGGTCGGAATGCATTTGCATAGCCAAGCTGATCACAAAGTTGCAGCCGGCACACGCTTTTACATGAGCAGAAAGGCTAATGCATTTATTAATGTCTAATTTAATTGCTGAACCTTTAAGAGCCGTTTCTTCTCATTTTCTTTCATTAGACTTTCTGTCCACCTTCCCTCGCCTGTCGGAAAATCAACGCGGAAGAATTTTAATGATTTTTGAAGGCAAGTCGCTAACAAGGGAGCAATACGCACGCTCCCTGTTCCTTTCTAAATTGTGCGTAGTTCATTAGCGTCCCTTAAAACACAGTCATCACTTCAATCTCTTATTCCAATTTATTTCCCCCCCAAAAAGGCGTAGTGAAAACAAGCTCATTACGGCACTTTTAGATATAGTTCAGTTGGAAGTTTATGTTTGCCAAGATAAAAGCTTCGACCCCTTGTATAATGAGGACAATTTCGAGGTAGTGATACCAATTTAACTGTGGTTTATCTACAGGTATTCCTGTTGAGTCTTCAGTCAAACCGAGCACAGTTTCCCATGGTGGCGCTGGCTCATCAGACTCGAGTGGTGGTTGAGATGAGACCCGTGACTCCCTCACACGACTAGACTATTTTAGCCAACAACCAAGTCTCAGACCGGAGTCTCAAACCCCAGTCTCAGACCGGAGTCTCAAACCCCAGTCTCAGACCGGAGTCTCAAATCCGAATCTCACCGACTAGGTAATTGAAAAGCAAAATTAACTCGGGTGGACCTTGCATGTACACAAGCCAAGGCGGGGGGGGGGGACCATTACCGAAATACATGACACTCAACAGGTACACAATCGCACACGTTCGTTTCATTATCGAGTGAAACAGGCCCCGACTTGACGTCCAACCAATATCTCCTTTTCCTCGTTTTTAGAAATTGCAGTGGGATTCTGTTAATCCGGCTGAACTCGTCAAAGGCCGTACCTGTGAATAATGGTTGAACTGTTGTACGTCAAGGGTGGAGAGGTCAACAGAGCATCTGACTTGGGGAAGATGACTTTAAATGTCAAAAGACCACCGTCGGTCAACGTAGAGGCAGCCATCTCTTCCTCTGCACTGTGGGAAATGGGATGAAGAAGACTGGGCGGCACCATAACGCACGAGCGGACGCATCACCATGTTGATAATGGAGCCGAGTCAGAGAAACAGAATGTGTCGATCTAATCTTCTTCGCTCTTTCCCCTTTGTCATGAGGGGTGTTTTAGCACGAGACGAATGTGTTTTTGTGTCGGGTTTCTTCCCCAGTTGGATAACAAATGCATCCGGCACAAATGTCGTGAGCCGTTAAGTCTTTTATCTGCATGTTCTCGCTTGTTCAAAGCAGGCTTGCAATGCTGGGAGTTAAGTTTCCTCACCACGTTTCAGTTTCTCCCCCTGCCTTTGAAGACACGCAGCCGAAATGAATGCCGTCAATTTTCATCCCAATTAGGCTGTTTATCTCAGCTTAGTTCACCTATAGTGTTGTCTCTGCCTCTTGTGGGCGCGATGAATTTTCATGAAGGACAAACACTGTACTTCAGATAAAAACAGCTTATCTAACCCTGGGATTTAAAGCTCTGGAGCTGGAATTAATTTCTCCAATTTGTTTGTGTTGTCTTAGCAGCCGATGTGGCAGCGGGTCACCGACGTGTAGTTGCAGGGGAGAAAAACCAGCGCGGAGTTGGCAAAGGAACCGGGGGTAACGCTGATTGAGAGGAGGGCAGAGAGAAAGACGGAGGAGGAAAATGTATTTGTGTGTGTGTGTCTATACACAAAGGGGTCTGCAAAGCTTTCATCTGCCAAGTGGATTGTATGGCGCACGTCATATCATGTCACGTCAGACCCTCATGGTCAGACGTACCAGAGCAGCACAAAGACGGCAGACGGATGCCGGGGAAGACGGCTGCTATGCAGGACAATAAACCCTGGTGTCAAGTGATAAATCCAGATAAGTTCTCTCCATTATGTGGCGCTCATGCTTTATTAAACACGCAGATGCGGACACCATACGGATGGGATGTGTGATGATATATAGCTGTTATGCAGCGCGAGTAAATATTTTCAACAGCCTTTTAAGCAAAGCCCCCTCCCCAAATACTGAACAGTCTCTGGAGGCAGACTGTCTGGGTAGAATAGGGAGTGTGTGTGTGTGTGGGGGGGGGGTTTGTTGTCACTGTTCTCAGAAAAGGCCCCGCAAGAGCATAACTCAGGAGGTAGATGTACAAGTAAAGAGCCTTTACCTAGACAACAAGGATGCAATAAATTCAAGCAGGCAAAGTCAAAAACATGACCGTAATCAAAACAGGCAGGCAATGAAGAGAGCGCCGGAAAGCTAGGCACATGGCACAAAGACCATCTGGCAGAGAGCAAGTGGAAACGGACCGCTGTATGTACTAGGGAGCTACTGAGGGAATTGGGGAAACGGGGAGGAATGTCTGCGGGCCTCTGGTTTACAGGTGGAGCAATGGCAAGGTCTGAAATGACCGCAGAATTAGAACATGTACGCACAACCGACTGGACCGAAATGAATGAAAGGATGGACGAGCAGACTGAGGGCTCTAGTTTCTGGACGGTGCGAGGCTGGTGGTAGTGCTAACGCAGACGTAGTAACAATTTCGTTGGGCGCGAGGTGGTTTTTCTCTCGCCTGGGCACATTTGCTAATTTCTAGGCTTGCCATGACGTTGTGTAACGACCACGGATGTGTAGACTTGCTAGCCCTTGGTTAACAGGTCAGACCCTTTAGTTGACTGGTTAGCGCAGTTGCCCGTGGTGTGGGTGACCCGGGTTCGCGTCCTGGCTGCGGCAGCTTCCCGGCTGCCCCCCTGACTTCGCTACGTTGGTGTCAGAAGTGGGATGGCGAGACTGTAAGGCCAGAAGCGTGCGTGCCCAAAGGCGTGAGGGAGCTGGTATGCTGAAGCGCGGGGACGCACTTCCTGAAAGAGGGGGGTAGTGTAACAACCACAGATGTGTAAGACCGTGGTAGTGTAACAATGATACACTCGGGGTCGGACTCCAGGTCGAATATATGAGGTCCATCTGGTAGTTCAGAATTGGCAGACATTTGACAAGCAGTTTGTTACTTTTTCCCCTCTCAGCACATGGAGAGTCACTCAGCCAATGAAACCTGTGGCTCATGAACAAACAAAATAAAAATAACTGGACTGAATGATCTTTGTAAAGGTTACGATTTAACATACATGTTCGACGCACTCTCAGCATCTATGTAAAATTGTCTAAAATGGAAAATTAATACACTCTGTAACATAGAATCGCATGCAGACCTTGGATTTTCAATAGCCAAGGAGTTTAGCTATTGAAAATCCAAGGTATTTTCAAAAGCTAAACTAAAGGGTCCGACCTGTTAGCCTTAACAGGTCGGACCCTTTAGTTGACTGGTTAGTGCAGTCGTTGGTGGTAGGGGCGACCCGGGTTTGCTTCCCGGCTGCCCCTGAATTTGCTACACTTGCACCAAAATGGGTGAGGGGGGGGGCAGAGTAGAGGGTGTGTTAGCCAAAATCAGGTGGTGCAGTGCTAGTTTGGTGTCAAATAAAACCAAATATCATGCCTACGCCTTCGCCTGGTCGGACCACATCTTAGTGCACGCAGGCATTGTGTGGTATTTCCGGGCTTCAGGCAAAGGTGCACTATAGCTGTACCCAAAATCCCACACACCACGTTTGTGTATATCATGTTGACCTATTTCATGAATAACTTCTATCCTAAACCTTTTTTTTATCACAAGAGAAAATATCTGCACGTGTGTTATTGTCTTCCACCATAAAACGGTCAATGAGAGTCATTACGCTTGGAAAACAACATGGTGATGGGGAGTTCAATAATTTAATTATCCTCATTCAACCTGAAAGAACTAACTGATTGCCTAGGCTAATTGATCCGTGCTCGCAACTATTTAAGGTCTGCTATGTTCTCAGAATGCACAGGAAAGAAAAATGCTCATGAGAACGAAGACATGTCAAACGGTAGCTCGTCAAATAATCATGTCTGGGTGTTGCCTCATATGACACTGGAAGTGGCGTTAATGTCTGTTGTATGCGTACTCGGCGACTGCACCTCCTGAACAAGGACATCAGTTTCTCCCTGGGAGAAGCTTTTCTGCCTTAGCCAGTCTGGACTTCCGCCGTTCATTACGAAATTGGCGGTCACCATGACAGAGAGCGTGCTGCTTTTATTTATATATATATATATATATATATACATTTATTTCTAGTTTTTCCCGTTATCCCACCTGATTAACCCAATGGCATATGGCCGGAACTCTTGTCGAATAACTCCCCTGGCTCACGTTTCCACAAGAAGGAGATAGTCGTAACACCAGCTTCCTTCAAACTCGTGTCGGCTGCTCTCGCTAGTTTACACGCTGAAGCCTCGCATGGATTGCATCACCTTCAGGCCGCGAAGGAGACGTAGGGAGAATGCTTTCGGTTGCTTGGCTGCAGGCGCCCGGATGGGCCAGAGGGGTCGCTGGAGAACGACGAGTCCCCGAACACTACACCGATCTACCCCCACTATCCCTCGGGTAAGGGTGGCCTAATGAAGGCCTCACCCCGTGGACGCTCGGGCCGTGACCGGTTACAGCGAGTCTGGGATACGAACCTCCCAGCCACGTGACGAGCGGACTGCCAGAACGGCGGTTTAGTCCGCTCGGCCACCAGAGCGGCCTGCGTGCTGCTTTTAAAGGGAATGGGAGGAACTGATGTGATTGGCTTTAATAGAAGACAGCCCCACCACTCCTAATGATAATGTATTCCTTCCAACCCAACCCTTTTACAACTACGCCGCCATTGCGTACCAGGGTGACACGGTGGCCCAGTGGTTAGCACTGTTGCCTCACAGCAAGAAGATGCTGGGTTTGAACCCCAGGCCGTACCAAATCCTTTCTGTGTGGGGTTTGCATGTTCTTTTTTTGGGAGGGGGGGGTGGATTTTTCTTCCCAACTGTATCCGGCCAATTACCCCACTCTTCCGAGTCGTCCTGATCCATCGGTCAGTCCAGTTGCATTATTTTTAATAGTGCTTTTCTAGCTGCAACAGCCACTCAAAGTGCTTTCAATTACTTTACAAACTTCTCCGGAGACTTATGATAAACTAAGACGTAGCAATCATTAAGAGTCCCGATCTGTGCTCCACCCCATCTGCACCCCGGGAAGGCCTGCAGACTACCACGTATGTATCTCCTCTCATACATGTGGAGTTTCACCTGACATTAAGGAGTTTCGGCAGGGGGACGTAGTGCGTGGGAGGATCACCTTATTCTCCCCAGTTCCCCCCCCCAAACAGGCGCCCCGACCGACCAGAGGAGGCGCTAGTGCAGCGACCAGGACACATAGCCACACCCGGCTTCCCGCCCGCAGACACGGCCAGTTTTGTCCGTGTGGAGTTTGCATGTGCTCCGATTTCCTCCCGTCCTCAAAAAGACATGCATGTTAGTTAGGGTTACTACTCCTGTCTGTGCCCCTGAGCAAGGCAGTGGAAAGAAGAACTGGAGTTGGTCCGCAGGTGTTGCAGCTGCCCACTGCTCCTGTACAATAGGATGGGATAAATGCAGAAAAATAATTTCATTGTATGTATGTGCAAGGACAAATAATAACGTGTCTTCTTCTATTATCACCAGTGCAGCATGTCTTGAAATTAGCCAAAAGAAGTGTTGGCCACAGCTTAGCGACTTGCGCTGTGAGCTAGCGGGGGCACCTTTGACTGCGCTATGACCCAGAAACTAAAGTCCTGAAACTCAAAAACCATGACAAGTTCTAGCCGTACGGTGTTTTGTACGCTGGGGAGTGTGTGTGTGTGTGTGTGTGTGTGTGTGTGTCGCAGTGAGTGTGTAGATTGCAGCCACCCCCCCTTCCCCCCCCGACACCAACCTCCTTCCCGTGTTCATGCAAACCTTCTGCTTTGACACACAACATTTAAACGAGGTCATTAAAAATGAAAAGCATCACGGTTCCAGGGACAATCACTCCTGTGTGACAAGTTAATGGAACAGAAACATGTTAGTTGTAGGGCAATGTGAAAGCTGCTTTATTTATTTATCCCCCCACCCCTCACCCCCCACCCCATCGGCTTCTCACACCAACAGATGAGAGACCTGTTAAAGCCCCACCGCCACCATCACCACCACCACCACCACCACTATTATGATGTCCAAAAACAACCGCTGACATGGACGCTACTGTCGTGTCACCGAGTGTGAAAACCCAACCGTATTGATCAGATACCATTAACTTGACTTGAGCTTACAAAGGGGTAACCTGACAGTAGGGGACGATGAAGGGCTCTTAGCAGTGTGGCGTCTACAGAGTCTCATATTTGATGAAAGCCTCTGTTGTAGACCGCATCACACAGCGTCAGGGGTCAAACAGCTTCATTGCCGTTTTGCCTCAGGCGTTCTCTTCGACACGCATAGAGGAGAGCAGCAGACTGGCGCTCCGCTAAGCTGCCATGAGCAGGAACACCTTGAGGAAAGCCCTTTCAGCTCAGCAGAACCGTATTTTAAGTCCACGCTGGTCTCAGACGAGTGGTGACAGAGGGGAAAGGCGAAACTGCAGGAGAATGACCGTCGTCCTGAGACATTAACATCAACTAGACTTGAGTACTACTACTGCTACTCCACCCCCCCCCCCTTTTCTTCCAATTACCTCACTATCCCGGTCGCTGCTCCACCCCGTCGATCCGGAGAGGGATGCAGACTACCACATGCCTCCTCCCATACATGTGGAGTCGCCAGCTGCTTCTTTTCACCTGACGGTGAAGAGTTTCGCCAGGGGGACGTAGTGCATGGGAGGACCACACTATTCCCCTCAGTCTGCCCCCCCCCCCCGAACAGGTGCCCCGACCCACCGGAGGAGGCGCTAGTGCAGCGACCAGGACACATACCCACATCCGGCTTCCCACCCACAGACACGGCCACCTGTCTGTAGGGACGCCCGACCAAGCTGGAGGTAACACAGGGATTCAAACTGGCAATCACTGTGTTGGTAGGCAACGAAATAGACCGCCACGCCACCACCCAGATGCCCTACTACTACTACTTTTGGCTGCTCCCATTAGGGGGCGCCACAGCGGATCAGCCATTTCCGTCTCTTCCTGTCCTCTTCATCTTCCTCTGTCACACCAGCCACCTGTATGTCCTCCCTCACCACATCCATAAACCTCCTCTTCTCCTCTTCCCTGGCAGCTCCGTATTCAGCATCCTTCTCCCAGTATACCCAGCATCTCCCCTCCACACACGTCCAAACCGTCTCGAGCTTATCGACTAGATTTGAGTCATGCGAATAAAAGAGCTCGCTTGATAGGGGAAGGGGAATGTTGCCTCTAGTGCCAGATCAACATCACTACCTGATTTTGTCTGTCTCTAGTCTTGAGTTAAACATGAAGTCCCCGCCCAGTGGAATTGATAAATGGTGTAACTTGTAATATAAAAGAATGAGTTTTAAATATGCTCTGTGTGTGTGTGTGTGTGTGTGTGTGTGATGTTTTCATTGTCATGTTGGAACGTAGAGGTTGTAGATAGGATTTTCTGTCGATGCAAAGTCCAACAGGTTAACAGAAACAGAAGAGTACACTACTTTGGGCTATGCAAATAAGTTTGACTTGACTATGAAATGGTAATGCATTTGACTTCAAATGGACTTTTCATTAAGGACAAATCTGAAAAAGCGCCGACGCAAGGCGATGTAGAGCAGGTAAAACACAACAAAAAAAAAAAGGGAAGAGAGAAATGCAAGGCAGCAGGTGGGTCGGCGGTGGGTTGATAAGTAAAACGCAATAAAAAAAAATGTTTTTCCTTGACAGCAAGATTTTATGGCCTTGTTGATTTCTTTTCCTGCGTGAGGTTTCTCCGCTCCTCGTCTGAGTCGAGGGTCTAGAGGATGAGGGGCCGACGGGCATGTTGTTCAGAAGGTAACGTTATCGTAAAATCCTCCCGGGACTAAGGTGCGATTCAGTGCAAAGTCACCTGACTTGGCTGGACTTGGACCTCTCCCTCGGGTCCACCGAAAAGTCCGGAAGAGGGGTGTCGAGGTTAATTCTGGAGGTGGTGCGAAGAAACCCGGACGGGGGGTAATACGTTGGCGATTACGGCTCTAAACATGCCTCACCCGATCGACCTGTGGAGTCGTGGGGGTTGAGGTGGGTGAGGTAAAGGCTGTTCCTCTACGCCTGTTGGGGGCGAGAATGAGGAAGCGGACTGAAATGATGTTAAGAGGTAAAAGCTGAGGTGACCATTATAACGGGCTACAGCCTGGAGTTCATCACCCACACGTATTCCGGCTGCTGATGTCGGTAACACAGCACAACAAATACAAACAGAGTACTTACTGTCTTGCTTAGGGATGCTGTTAGATCTGGCAAAGAAAAGTGGTCTTTCAGGAGTGGATCTCCAAAGATGTGCCCTGGTCGGAGGTGGTGTATGTGTACGGTATGGTGGTGGAGATATTGACCTATGACACATGGCAACGTTAAAGGGTTCGTTACAATCTGGCAGCCATTTACAGATGTTGGGTTAAACTTTACCCAGGTGAAGACTGGTTGCCTTCAGTTTGTTTCATGCTGGGTGTAAACCTGCTGTGGCGCACCATCCCTTTTTTCCCCTAATTTTTACCCGTGTATGTTTTTGTCAGTTGTGTAGCTGGGGTTGTGTTGTTCCCGCTGTTGTTGTTGCTATTTTGTCCATGTTGTTCTGAATGAAAAAGAGTGGTTCTGTATTAAAGCATCAGGCATTACTGAGGGGGAACACATCAGAGCAGAGCCAGATTGTTCCACTTCCAGAATTATGATTATTTTAACCTTTCTACCTCATTTATTAGGCAAAACTGAGTTCAAGTATATTATAAACTGACTTTCCGTGGTGATTTAGAAACTTGTCAACTTTTTAGCAACTGACAAAAAGTCTGTTATGAACAGTGTTGGGGTAACGTGTAAAAAAAAGAAAAAAGGTAACCCATTACAGTAATGGATTACTTTTAGCAGTAACAAAGTAACGTAGGCGTTTCTAATTGGGATTTTGTTCATATCATTACAGTTACTATGTCAAGTAATGCGTTACCACCCAAAACACATCAGGCACGGAGATGGCGCATCACGTAGGCGGGGCAGAGCGGGTTTTTTGGCTGGACCGGCCAGCGGGGCTGGACCTGCAAACGCGAATGACTCACCGACTGAGTGGCCAGTTTGACTCGATTGGGCCGCTGGATCAGGAATCGGGAACAATTTATTGTCAGTACACAAAAGAGACGAAATTTTCGTTTTCCCAGCCCACAGCAGTGCAACACAAAAGACAAAAACACATATCCAAAACCTCCCAAAAACGACACCATCAAAAACCTACAAAACTAGAGAGAACAAAGCAAGAAACAAAAACAACCAACAAGTCAACAACACAATCCATTGAGTACAATTGGATCAGGTGACCAACGACTGTTCCAGCTCGCGACTATGATTATTTGTGAGACTAATGTATTTGAGAGACTATTGTATTTATGTGATTTGTGATTATTTGTGAGATTATTGTGATTTTAATAACTATATTGTGTTTCTTTTTGCATGGCTGTTTGTTTTAATTTGTCGAGTCTGGTGTAGAGGATGTGTATCCTGTGCCAGAAATTTTTTTCATTAAATTTCATTAAATATAGTCACTATAAAGAGCTCTACATAAACAGACACTTTGCCTCATTTGAGCAATTACAATCTCAGTTTTCACTGTGTAACACACAATTCCTCAGGTATTTACAGTTAAGAAATTAAGTCCGGCAAAATATTTTATCTTTTGAATCCCTGCCTGAAGATAAATCATTACTCAGCTCTCTGTTAGGCTCCTCAGAAGCAAAAAACTTAATCTCAGGCTTTGTATGTATCTTCTCAAACAAACTGGACAAATCCACCTCCAAAATAAAACAAGCCTGGGAAAAGGATCTAAACATTGAAATTGATGATGATGTCTGGGATGAAGTGTAAATTCTGCTCTGTTAACGCCACGTTCCTAATCCAATTTAAAGTAATACACAGACTACATTACTCTAACGCTAAACTTCACAGAATTTTTCCTGATCTTTCGCCTTTATGCAATAGGTGCAAAGTTGCCGAGGGTACTCTTGCGCATCAATTATGGTCGTGTCCAAAACTCCGTAACTTTTGGTGTCTTCTATTTTAATGGTACTCCACTGTTTTGTTTTTTGTTTTTTTCTTGTCATTTACTTTTTATTAGGTTTTATTTTAAAGATACATGTGCCAAAAACAAAACAAAATCAGAGAAAACAAAAACAACCACGACAAGGGACGGATCCATCTCGTAAATGAACAACAAATCGACCTATGTATATAGATAGGCACACACATACATATACATTTATAGTACACACACACTCACACACACGTGTGTGTGTGTGTGTGTGTGTGTGTGTATATATATATATATATATGTATACACCCACATATATATATATATATACATACATACATACATACATACATACATACATACATACATACATACACACACCTGCACAAACCTGTATAAACATATTCACGCCTATATAAAATCAGGTCTTATAGTTACACATGGGTAAGCCATTTTGATCAGTTCTCATCAAAGATGTCAATTTGAGTTCTTAGTTTAAATGTAATTCTCTCCATTATGAACATCTTGTACACCAAGTCAATCCATTCATTTATGGTTTGTGTGTTGTTCCTAAGCCATTTTCTGGTCAAGGCCTTTTTGCAAGCCACTAACAACACCCTTAAATATTTATCACTCTTTGCACAGTGGAGCTCTTCCAGATCACCATGGTACATGGTTTTACAATTAAAATTGATCTTCATCTTAAAAACTGCCTCCAGGAAACTGTGGACATTTCTCCAAAATGGAGCCACAGAGGAACAACTACAGAAAATGTGGAAGTGGTTTGCCAATGCGCTGCCACAGGACCTCCAGCAAACAGTCTGATTTGAGCAGTTAGTCTTTGGTGCTGGAGTATAGAAGAATCGAGTCAGATTCTACCAGCTGAATTCTCTCCAGGAGGGAGAGCTTGTCATTAGCCATTGCTGTCTGCAGATCCTGTCTCATTCTTCCAGTGTTATTGTGAAGTTACCCTCTGCTTCCCATCATGCTTTAATATTCAGGGTATTGTCTCCTTTTAAATTTTGAAGGGCAGAATAAAATTTAAATATTTTCTTTTGGTAAGTAGCATCTTTGTAGGCTTTTTAAACAATATCAATGATTTCCTTTCCCATTGTGGTGTCGTCGTTTGGAAATGTCTTGCCAATAAAATCGTTGATTTGTAAGTACCTAAAGTTATCGTGATTTTGCAGGTTAAAATTGTCCTTAAGGTCATGGAAGCTTAAAACCGTACCTTGATTTAAAAGTGTGCAGTACGCGCTAAGACCATTCCCAGTCCAGCTTCTAAACCCTGTGTCATATTTACTGGGCATGAAGTTTGGATCATAGGCAAACCATTTGAAAATTTCAGTCCTGCCCTTCAATTGGTGCCTTTTAATTATTTCAGTCCATATCTTTAGGGAACTAGTTATCCAAGGATTAATGGGGTCTGAAAGATGACTATTTATGATGGGTCCCCAACAAATGCGTAAGTGGTAGTCCCTTACCCATTGAGCTTTCGATCTCTTTCCATCTTGATTTATAGCTGGGTTTACACCAGCCCACTACTGGCCGAATCTGAGCTGCTCTATAATAATCCCTCAGGCATGGTAGGGCTAATCCACCTCTCTCCTTTGATAATTGTAGCGTTTTATATCTTACTCTTAGTTTTTTCCCAGCCCAAATAAATCTAGAGATAATTTTTATCCCACTCCAAGAAATACTGCTCTGGTTTTTCAATAGGCACCAAATGGAATAAATACAAACCCCATTTCCAATGAAGTTGGGACGTTGTGTAAAACGTGAATAAAAACAGAATGCAATGATTTGCAAATCATTTTCGACCTATATTCTATTTAATACACTACAAAGACAAGATATTTAATGTTCAAACTGATAAACTTTATTGTTTTTTGGAAATATTCACTCATTTTGAATTTGATGCCTGCAACACGTTCCAAAGAAGCTGGGACAGGGGCAACAAAAGACTGGGAAAGTTGAGGAATGCTCAAAAAACACCTGTTTGGAACATTCCACAGGTGAACAGGTTCATTGGAAACAGGTGAGTGTCATGATTGGGTATAAAAGGAGCATCCCGAAAGGCTCAGTCGTTCACAAGCAAGGATGGGGCGAGGTTCACCACTTTGTGAACAACTGTGTGAGCAAATAGTCCAACAGTTTAAGAACAACGTTTCTCAACGTACAATTGCAAGGAATTTAGGGATTTCATCATCTCCAGTCCATAATATCGTCAAAAGATTCAGAGAATCCGGAGAAATTTCTGCACGTAAGCGGCAAGGCCGAAAACCAACACTGAATGCCCGTGACCTTCGATCCCTCAGGTGGCACTGCATTAAAAACCAACATCATTCTGTAAAGGATATTACCACGTGGGCTCAGGAACACTTCGGAAAACCATTGTCCGTTAACACAGTTTGTTGCTACATCTACAAGTGCAAGTTAAAACTCTCCCATGCAAAGCCAAAGCCGGATATCAACAACACCCAGAAACGCCGCCGGCTTCTCTGGGCCCGCGCTCATCTGAGATGGACTGAAGCAAAGTGGAAAAGTGTGCTGTGGTCTGACGAGTCTACATTTCAAATTGTTTTTGGAAATCACAGACGTCGTGTCCTCCGGGCTAAAGAGGAAAAGGACCATCCAGATTGTTATCAGCGCAAAGTTCAAAAGCCAGCATCTGTGATGGTATGGGGTGTGTTAGTCCCCATGGCATGGGTAGCTTGCACATCTGTGAAGGCACCATTAATGCTGAAAGGTACATACAGGTTTTGGAGCAACATGTGCTGCCATCCAAGCAACGCCTTTTTCAGGGACGTCCCTGCTTATTTCAGCAAGACAACGCCAAGCCACATTCACGTGTTACAACAGCGTGGCTTCGTAGTAAAAGAGTGCGGGTACTAGACTGACCTGCCTGCAGTCCAGACCTGTCTCCCATTGAAAATGTGTGGCGCATTATGAAGTGCAAAATACGACAATGGAGACCCCGGACTGTTGAGCAACTGAAGTCGTACATCAAGCAAGAATGGGAAAGAATTCCACCTAAAAGCTTCAACTATTAGTGTCCTCAGTTCCCAAACGCTTATTGAGTGTTGTTAAAAGGAAAGGTGATGTAACACAGTGGTAAACATGCCCCTGTCCCAGCTTTTTTGGAACGTGTTGCAGGCATCAAATTCAAAATGAGTGAATATTTGCAAAAAAACAGTTTATCAGTTTGAACATTAAATATCTTGTCTTTGTAGTGTATTCAATTGAATATAGGTCGAAAAGGATTGTATTCTGTTTTTATTTATGTTTTACACAACGTCCCAACTTTATTGTCATTGGGGTTTGTATAAAAGTCTTGGTAAGATATTCATCTTTACTGAATCTATACGTGAGCTGATATTTAGGTAAGGAATTAAACTCCATCTATTAATATCTGTCATAACTTCCTTTTTGAGAGGACCATAAATAATTTCTTCTAATTTGGATAAGTCTATAGGCAAAAAAATTCCCAGGTATTTTACAATTTTTTTTAATCCCAGACTATTTGATAACTAGAACCAAGATACTGGGGGGGTTATAGTTAAAATTAAGGACTGTTTTTTTTTTTTGCTCATTTAGTTTATAGCCTGAGTATGACCCGTATTCATCCTGCACTGACATTAACACAGGTAGAGAGTCTGTTGGACTTGAGAGATACACAAGAATATCGTCCACAAATAAGGCCAGTTTTTGTTCCCCTGGTGCCATTTTTATACCTTTAATCATGTTCTGTCTAATCCTTTGTGCCAGTGGTTCGATAATAATTGCGAATAGAAGCGGACTTAACGGGCAGCCCTGTCTTGTGGATCTCTCTAAATAGAAAAGAATCACTAAGCTCACCATTGATTTTTAGTTTGGCTGATGGCCTCATTTATGGGGCTTCTAATGTCTTAATAATTACTTGATTAAACCCAAACTTCTCCATAACCTTAAATAGAAATTTCCATCTAACAGAATCAAAAGCCTTTTCGGCATCTAAACTTGTCAGCATAGCCTGTATTTCATTTTTGGTTTATATGTCTAATAATTTGTAAAGATCTTCTAATGTTTGATTACAATTGTTTACCTCAATCATCACCAAAAGACTTTAAAAAAAATGTACCCGAAATTATTATTAAGGACCAAACAGGATTTGTTCTGACACATCAGATTCGTGATAACATTAGAAGATTCATTCATTGTAATCAAGGTTTAGTACACTAATTGGACTGTAGTTAGCGCAATCTAATTTATTTTTCCCCCCTTAGGTATGACTGAGGTAATCGCTTCGTTCCATGAAGCTGGAGTTTCCCCTTTTGTCAGAGCCCAGTTGAATGATCTTAGTAGAATAGGTGTCAGAGCCTCTTTCATATTCTTGTAACACTCTGAAGTGAATCCGTCCATGCCCGGGGATTTATTAGCTTTCAATCTGGCTATAGCTGAGTAAATTTCTTTCTTTTTTTATCTGTGAGATTAGTGCTTTATTTTGATCTTCTGTGAGGATTGGCAAATTTAATGATTTGAGTAGTGTCTCCATTTTCTGGTCATTATCGACCGGAGGTTGTGAATATAATTTTTCGTAATATTCCTTAAAACAATATTGAATTTCCTTCTTTTGTTGGTGAATGTCCTTAGTTTTGGGGTCCTTTATCTTATGTATCGTGTTATCTGCCTGTTGTTTTTGAAGTTTGTAGGCCAGTAAGTTTGTGCTGCCACCTTCATAGTACTTTCGTTTAGTGAATATCGTTTTCTTTTGGATTTCTTGTGTATATATATCTTCAATGT
Organism: Lampris incognitus; assembly: GCF_029633865.1. Lineage (NCBI taxonomy): Eukaryota > Metazoa > Chordata > Actinopteri > Lampriformes > Lampridae > Lampris > Lampris incognitus. The sequence continues at coordinate 9,245,053 of NC_079223.1, forward strand.
GGTTTCTTTTTCGCATTATTTCCACTTTAATTTTGGGATCTATTGCGTTCTTATGTGCAGACTCTAGGTTTTTCAGTTCAACCTGAAGGGTGTTGAGTTTTTCTGTTCTTTATTTCTTAAGAAAGGATGTTAATGCAATCACCTTCCCTCTCATTACTGCTTTACAGGTATCCCAGAGCACAGGCGGAGACATCTCTCCATTGTCATTATATTCTAAATAATCTGATACTCCCTTTGCAAACTGTTCAATCTTATGTTTATTCAGTATGCTAGAATTAAATCTCCAGTGTGTAAGCTTCCTTGTATAAGTTGTTGTTAAGGACAGGTACACTCACTGGGCAGTGATTATTGAGTTTGTTTTCTTAATTTTTTTGGGTTGAAATATTCTCGTTCCGGATGAGTCAAGGTGAGGATTCCAAGTGGTATTAAAATCCTCACCACATACAAGAGTCCCTTGTGTTTCTATGGCAATCCTATCCAGTATTTTTACATAAAAATATGACTCTGAGCTGGGGAGAATATATACATTGTAGAAGGTAAACAAAATTCGATCAACTTTTCCCTTTATCGGTACGAATTTGCCTTCTCTGTCCTTGTTAGTAGATATATGTTCATATCTCACTCTTCCAAAGATCAGTATAACTACCCCTCTTGTATGTTTTGATCCATTTGAGGAGGAAATACGTATTTAAAGCCTTTTCTTTTGAGTTTTTCGTGTTTGATCCCTGCCATGTGGGTTTCCTGCAGGAATGCAATATCTATGTTTTCTCTCTTTAATTTTGTAGGAATTTTGGTCTGTTTGACTGGGCTGAGAAGCCCATTAACATTTAGGGAAATTACATGAATCATGTGGTGCCTATACTCAAAGTTTTAGTTTTGTGAAAGGTAATATCGTCCACGGATGCAGATTTCTTACACTGACAAAAAAACAAAAACAGATCTCCCCTACTTTTAACACAAAACAACACACACCCAAGAACATTAGAACAACTAAAGACGAGGGTCCCAGAGGGTCCCAGAAAAAGGGACCCTCGTCCCTAAAGTCCCTGTTTGAAGGTGGAGGATAATGTCCCCTCAAATGGGTGGCCCTCCCTAGTGGCGGAATAACCGACCTGCATGTTCATTCCATATGGTTTTCAAAGTGGGGGCCGTGGCCCCGTAGGGCAGTGGTTCTCAACGTTTTTGGGGTCCTGGACCCCCTGCGTATATTTGATCTACCCTGAGGACCCCTCCACCTGATCTTGGGGGAGGGGGGTTGCAATTTGATAGAAACAGTAGAAACTGCATTTTAAATTGCATTATAGCATTTATTCACTCTTTGGGGCAAAAATAAGAGCTTTCAGTTGTAACTTAGATATAGTTAACAAAACAGAATTCTTATGCAGTAGCTTTCAGATATATGTAACAAAACAGAATATGTATTCAGTAACTTTCAGATATATGTAACAAAACAGAATATGTATTCAGTAACTTTCAGATATATGTAACAAAACAGAATATGTATTCAGTAACTTTCAGATATATGTAACAACAGAATTTTTATGCAGCAACTTTTAACAATGCAAACGGGAGCGAGATCTCTTATGAAAATACAATAAATTACACTTGTGAAACAGATGTAATTAGAGAAAAAAAGTCCTGTTACCCTTTATAGTTTAGGTAGATAAAGGTCTCAGTCACATTTGAGTAAAATAATCCTATTTCTATAAATGTAATAGAATCTTTTTTTTAAAGATATTTTATTTTCACGGACCCCTTGCAATTACACCACGGACCACTTGGGGTCCGCGGACCCCCGGTTGAGAAACACTGCCGTAGGGGGCCACCAAGGGGGTCTCAGCAAATTGACGGGAAGATGAGGGAAAATGCTAAAAAGAAATCTTTTGAAAAATAAATTGAATTATTACGTATATTATGATCAAATATATTTTATAACAAAAGTGCTTATAATGGAAAACTGAAATAGTCAATATAATGGAAGGATTAAAATTTGAAGTATGTCATTATTATTGCATTAACAAAAGTAAGGAAATATATTCAGGAGTTTTTTTTCCTTCTTTTTAACATTTGCCGTAGTATTGTAAATGGGTTTTGACAGACATCTTGCAAAAAAGGGGGGCCCCGGTCAGAAGCTAATGCTATTTGGGGGGGGCCTTGGCATGGAAAAGTTTGGTAACCCCTGCCCTAGGCCTAGATAAGTCCAACATACCATAATGCTAACCTGCTCAATCGGTGATTGAAGTATTTGAAAATGGTCTTACTTTATATTGAATTCAGTGGACATGGGAGGGGGGGCTGACTTAAATTTACCTCCCTCGTCTCCAGTCAGCTGACTTGTTGTTCCGTGTGATCTGTGGTCTTTTAACGCTGGGGTGGTCTTCTAAACTCGTGCCACTCGTGTCGCCATTCCTTTCCCTCCGTCCCTGGCGCCTGATTGTTGCCATGGGAACGCCTTCTGTATGTTCTCCTCCATGTCGGAGCCTTGATCCTCTCCAGCGGCGGCCACCTGGGATCCCCTCGCTGGCCGCTCCCATGCGGCTTCCTGATGCGTGGTCCGGTAAATCCGAATCCTCGTGAACGCAGTTTGACAGCGATTGGCTTTTGAGTGCTTTTTAACTTCCTCCGTAGGCGCTTCTCCATCACCTCGTATGCGTAGCCATGGTCGAAGAAAATCTGCTTGTCGTTTATATGACCGTTATTCTTCCATGCCAGTGTGGGACGGTTTCTTTAACGTCAAAATGCAGGAAATGTATAACGATGGACCTTGGAGTAGCTTCGGGGTCAGGGGTCAGGGCTCTATGAGCGCGTTGAATTTAGTCAGCAGTTGTTTTTTTTACCCGAGACCCCGCACGTCGGGACGTTATCGCTTCTGGATCTGCTCCCCAGGTCGGGTCCCCCTCTTCCCGCAGCAGATACCGCACCGGACCGCTGGTTACAGCGCTGCCTGCTCCCACGTCTGCAGCGCGCTCCTCCGCCTCGCCGACAGCCTGGCCTCGAGTTCGGAGCATCGCCCCGACTTCGGATGGCGGTTGGTTAAGCTCTTGTTTTAGCGTTGCCAGCTCTGTTCCTTAAAGTCTTTCATTAACCCCCCCCCCTTTAAGCTCGGAAACAGCCGTGTACATATCTTCTTCTTCTTCTTTTAAAAGTCTCGGAAGTCTTTAGAGATAGACGCCATGTCACCAAGCAGCACATCCCCGTGCTGAGTAGCTTCTTCTCTGCTGCTTGCTAGCAAGACGCCATTTTCCTCGCCGGGGGGGGGGGGGCTCCATGTCACCCTTTTTCCCCCGACGTCGGTTGTTCAGTTACCCGCTTTGTCGAATTCTTCTGACTTCTCAACGAGGTAGTCCAACCTTGGGGGTCGTCCCGGTTCGTCCTCTGTGTGAAGTTCCCGTGTCTGTGTGGGTTTCCTCCGGGGCTCCGGTTTCCTCCCACAGTCCAAAGACATGTAGGCGAGGTGAATCGGCCGCGTGATGGCCTGGCGGCCTGTGGATAGGCTCCAGCATCCCTGAGAGCAGGATAAGCGGTTCGGAAAATGGATGGATAGATGGGTGGGAGTGATTGGCTTCGTAGTTATTATTTATTGTTTTTGTTTTGTACTTTACATGTCTGCCTGGTTTAAGTATATTTTGTCTGATTTAACTCTGTATACAAAACCTCCATAAATGAAGTATTGCAGCGAATTAGGGGGGCAACCACAGGAACTGCCGCGACCGGGACGCGAACCCGTATCGCCCGCACCGCGGGAGACATCGCTAACCGCTCGACTAAGGGGGGGGGGGGTCAGGCCCGCGGGCCAGCGGCCAGCGTGTCTTCTTTTCCACGCACGTTACAGTATTAAAATAAACAAATTGGCGCAGTTTAACTGTATAAATAAGGGTTCGGAAACTGCTTTCCAGTTCAGCCCAGTTCACGGAACCGATACCAAAACGTCCGCTTGTTAAACGTTGTCGCGGTCCTGTCATGCGCCACGGCACGTGTTTATCTGCGTGCGCTCGCGAGCCAGTGGTGTATCCGGCATTTCCGGTAGGCGACGCACGAGACTGGGCGAGTTGAGCGGGAGACGCTTCAGCCGGAACTGAATCGCTTTAAACTGCGCGATCACGGATACGCGTTCATTTATTTTAATGTGCAATAACAAAAACACTCCACAAGGTGTCGCTGCTGCGTCGTATCGCCTCTGGTACTATGAGGTGTGTAGTTTAATCATCTTTAAACAGATTGTATTCGGGGTTGTTTTTTTTTACACTGTTCTGTGTATATTTATTTATCTGTTGGAGGCGCGCGGAGAGAAAAGATAAAAATAGACCCGCCGCGTGAAAGTAGAGCTCAGCAGCGCGTGCGCTCGTGGTTTCGGTTGGTCAGTGCAGCTTCCGGTGGTTATGATGAACAGTTCCGCCTCCGCGTCCGTGCCTGGTGTATTTAGGCCATAAATTACACGTTTGTTTGTTTGTTTGTTTATTTTAAGTATTCATCCACACCACAGTTGTCTAAATGGCTACTCCCATGACTTTCCGTCTGTCACAGAAAAGCACAAGGACCTAATTGCTTTCCATGCCGCTTATCCGAGATATAATTTATCAGACTTGAATCCTTTGTCTGCCTCTGTCCACCCCCCACCCCCCGTGTCCAAGGCACTCGTTGATTTAGAAAGGGCTAGGCCAGGGGTCCCCAATTACTTTTCATAGCGGGCCACTTTTAGGGCCACTTTTAAAACCACGGGCCACTCAACCTCCAGCAGCACGTTGTTTGTTAGTTTGTTTTGGTGTCGATACGTTGCAGGTATTATAATTTAAACAGAGATTTTTCATCTATTTTTCGATATATTACTAGTCTTACTTTTACTAAGAAATTAAAAAAAAAAATTTTGGTAGGGAAATAAAAAAAATTCTTCCTGGCATTTCTCCAAAAATTCTCGCGGACCATAAATCAACCCGTCATGGGCCGGACGTGGCCCGCGGGCCGCCTATTGGGGACCCCTGGGCTAGGCCATGTCATTGTTCTGTATCATGGCACTGGTTAGAGATCACACCATGGTTTTGGGGCTTTCCCTTTAGTGTGTCATACAACTGGGAGGTGCATGTAAAACGTGCGGAGTTACCAAGCCCAAAGTCCACGCCAGAGGGAATTATTCTCTCCAACAGAAAACACCGCCTGAAATGCCTCGTTGGTTGTCCAGTATTGTCTTCCGTTGCTTATCTACGTCACTGTGTAACACATTTTCATAACGCCCGCGTAGCTGCTAGTTTGGCCCGCCCTCATACCAAGTTCGGCGGAGCGGACGGGTCACAGATTTTGGTGCAACGCCAGGAAGAGTTTGGTTAGCGCATATCCCAAATGTCGAGGACACCTTTTTCTTTGGTGTGCAGGCAAATTCCCTTTGTATGGGCTTCCAGTGGAAGACCAAATGAAGAACCGGTGGTTAAAAATCCTTTTTACACTATTCCTCAGCAGTGCAACCCTAAACCTTTTATGTCCCCTCTATTTTACAGAGGCCTGCTTCCTGAATGAGGCACGATTCCATGCTGGATTTGTTCACCTTTCCTAAAGAAGAAAGCGCCAGACGACAGTGGATACCGTTTCTTTTTTCGGGCCAACAACAGCCATATGCCAACGTGTTTGTTCAGCCGCTTCACAGAGGACTCTTTCCTCATTAGAGCCCAGTATGAAGCCGGATTTCCAGCAAGGCTAGTGCTGAAAGATGGGGCTGTTCCATCTGTAAAGGGCTGTGTTGAGGAAACTGTAAGTAACATTATGTCACTGAGGTGTTTGTCTTGTATTGATAATTAGACCAAATTCCTTGTGAATACAGCTTCGGTTCAGACAATGGGCATATACAGTGAAGCTGAAGTTCTTTGGGGAGCTAACGGTGATTTGCTTGAAAAAATACAGCCGTGAATCCCGCAGTCAGATTACATTAAGATGTACTTTCACTATTAACCCTTGTGGTGAAATTCATCCTCTGCATTTAACCCATCCTATTTTATAGAAGCAGTAGGCAGCCACAGTGCAGCACCCGGGGACTAACTCCAGTTCTTCTTTCCAATTGCCTTGGTCAGGGGCACAGACAGGAGTATTAACTCTAACATGCACGTCTTTGATGGTGGGAGGAAACTGGAATACCCGGCGGAAACCCACGCAGACCCAGGGAGAACATGCAAACTCCACACAGAAAGGACCTGGGACGGCCTGGGGTTCGAACGTAGAATCTTCTTGCTGTGAGGTAACACCGTGCTGCCCATGCCTTAATTTCAACAATATCCGCTCAAAATCGTGGTGTTATTTTCACAACCGGCGAGGATAAATGTCACCGTCCCCCAAACATGACGTTTTTTCAAGTAATAAGCAGTCAACTAATTTTTATAATACTAAAGGCAGTTAAGCTCAGGCAGATATTCCAAGCCAAAAGCCAGTCAAAATACCGTCTAATGTACTCCAGCATACAAATAACTAACCGATGATGCAGGAAGATACCATGCAGTCGTCTGGTGACAGCAGAATAACATTTTACCAGCTACGTAAACTTTATTTCCTGACAGCAGACGTTTTCCACCTCAGTAGACATTTTAGCACATTTCTCACACGTACACCGATTAACAGGGGCATATATAGAATTTATGTACGGCTTATGATTGAAAGACTAAATCCACCGTTATGTCACACAGTAAGCAGGTAATGAATGTAATATTTACCAGAGACTTCCTGCTGTGATCTTTATTGCTGCGGATGTTCATGCTGTCCACTCTCGTATTCTGCATTGGATTTGGGCTCAAACATGTACTGATGGATTTGAGAAGTTGCCCTTTCCAATCAAGAAAGAGAAATTATGCTACTTAGTAGGTTTATAGTTTGCTTACGCCGTAAGGTTCCGTGAGGCTTACGGAACCTCCTACACCGGTGTTGTCGAACTCCGTTTCCCCATCGAGCTCTGTTTTCCCCTGAGGATGAGGCGGTCCTTAAAGCACTGACTGCTTCCCCTTGGCACGCTTCCGGAAGGTGGCCAATGCAGTTATTTTGGTGAAAGTAACGCAAAAGTAGTGTTATCAGCATTACTCTACACAGTAATATTGTAAAGTAACTTATTACTTTCAAATGAACGTAACTAGTAATATGTAATGCATTACATTTTGAAAGTAAGTTGCCCAGTGCTAGTTATTAATTGGCTGTTTTGCCAGCGAAACCAACAAATCCTCAGATCCTTCCTTGTGCAAGAATTAAAGATAATTCTGTTTTGTTACAACTTGGATAATACTATGAAAATACTATGTTCATAGATTTGCCATCGTGCGGATCAGTTATGATATCACTTTGCTCACCACTTCATTTGTGGAGAGCTCAGACATGGGAGCACCGCTAGGCACAGTTTTACAATGGCGTCTTTTGGGGCCATGCGAGTACCATCGTTAAACTTGTCTTTTCAAACAAACAGACAAAGAAGAAAAACCCTAGTGCGTCAGTTGGACCGTGTTCATGATTTCTTATGAGGCTTATCTATGACTTCTCTATTGATGAATACTGCTGCTGACATCTACATTAGGGCTTGACAAATGAGTGACTATTGGTGCAGAACTGAAGGCGACAGAAAGTTGGCTTTTTAACATTGCGGGCAAAGGAACCGATCTTTACCGAGATGAGGTGGAGGTAGGTTGGCCATGTATGTGAAAAAGGTCTTGAGGTTTTCAGTGCCAGAATTTCCAGTGTCGGTTGGAGCATTACGAAGAAGCAGTGATTCTCCCTGTCGTATATCAAATACCACGGTATAAACCGCTTAAATACTTTGCAGTACCACTTCAGGAACAGGTGTTCCTGATTGCTGAAACATTTGACAGGTTCAGATCCAGGAAGGTGACGTTCACCACGGAGTATTTAGTTGAGTAACACATTATCAAATTAAAAAAAAAGTAAAGTAATACTTATTACACATATTCAGAAAGTACATTCTGAATATCCTCACTGACCCTGGTTGAACTACAAGGGACTCGGAGGAGGTCTGGCCCTAGACGTGCGGTACGCAGGCCCACCGGTCCGTGGATATTCCCTGATGCCCACGAACCAGCCCCCCAGCTATGAGTTAAATAGTGCCACTGCCTGGCGGACACCTCGGGAGAGGAGTAGACTACAGGAGTAAACCCCTACACAACATCAACGTCCACTCTTGCCCCTCTGTATCTGCCCAAGTTGGAGAGTACTGCTGGCGTCGTGTGTGGCTGCCGCTTCTCCCTCTCGTAGCCCCCCTTCCCATCCACCCCTGTATGGCTGTGTTGTGTCTGTCTGTTGTCTTGTTTCACCCCGTTTATTGTAAAGCGTGTTAGAAAAGCGCTATATAAGTTTAATTTATTATTACTATTATTATGAATATACTGAATATTTTTTGAATAGCAGCCTTGGAGGTAACGTTAGGAGCTAGGTCTGCTGTGTTGTGTACTTGTGGTTTTGTTATTTTATATGTATGGTTTTTTTGTTCTTGGTTTTTTTTGGGGGGGGGGGATTTTCCCCCTTTTTCTCCCAAATTTTATCCGGCCAATTTCTCCACTTTTCCGAGCCATCCTGGTCGCTGCTCCACCCCCCTGCCGATCCGGGGAGGGCTGCAGACTACCACATGCCTCCTCCCATACATGTGGAGTCGCCAGCTGCTTCTTTTCACCTGACAGTGAGGAGTTTCACCAGCGGGACGTAGCGCGTAGGAGGATCACGCTATTCCCCCCAGCCCCCCCCCCCAAACAGGCGCCCCGACCGACCAGAGGAGGCGCTAGTGCAGCGACCAGGACACATACCCACATCCAGCTTCCAATTGTGTCTGTAGAGACACCCGACCAAGCTGGAGGTAACATGGGGATTCGACCCGGCGATCCCCGTGTTGGTAGGCAATGGAATAGACCGCCACGCCACCCGGTTATGTATGTTTATGTATCATACCTGTCCAGCGTGTATAATGGGCAATGTGCAGTGTGCCACATTACGTTATTAAGCATACCGTCTTGTACAGCAAGCATGTGATGGGTTGAAAACAAAGACACATCAGACCCTATGGGACAACAAAGTATCTAATGTAGTATTATATTAATGTATTACCACATTACCAGGACAATGAACTCCATCACAGTAACACCTTACTTTAGTAACACACACTCAGCTGAATGTCTGTTAAGTTGTCAGAACCTCTGGCTCTCTTGAGACGGCGGCTGGGGAAGACACCTTCTACCCCTGTCAGAAAAAGGTTGATGTATTGATGGATAAGGCTTCGATAATGAACTCCGTCGCGCCCCCGTGAGATTTTCAAGCATTAGTGAGTTACCAAGAGGGAGTTCAGGGCATAAGGGTGGAAGGAACCCTGGCCTGGCAGAGACCCGCTTTCATTTGGTACAGAAGAGGACCCTCGAGCTGTAGGAGAGTCTCTCATGCTGGAGATCACAGGACCATCTAATTGCGGCTGTCTACCGAGAGCAGATGTCGGATCACTGCGTTCCAGACTCGACTTGCCACATTAACAACGAGAGAAAATTACCACCGCCGCCTACAACCCAAACCCCTTCGCAGCCATTCACCAGCACGTGAATCATAAAGCATGAACACCAGTCAAGACACAACCTCCATCTTAAACTTTATTTGTTGGTTTCGTTATTGTTTAGCAAAGCAAACATCAAAGTATGAAGGCATCATTTCATAGAAGTGTCGTTTCATCTTTAGTATGGCACCACTTAAAAGAAGTCATGAGTCATCACAACAATTTGAAAGAATGCTTTTTTTGCTAATCAATCCAGAGAAGAACAAAATGTTAACAACAGGTATTAGCCATTACAAGATGCATCTGAAGTTACAAATCATCTGCGAAGGACACACAGCCAAGAGTATGTATGCACTTACACCACCTCTGCATGTCTGCGACGGCGACGTCTGATATGAAATAAGGCAGATTCTTTTGATAAGATCCTAGACAATCTGGTTAAGATACAAGCAAAAGCAAAAAGACCCAATTCCTTGTTCGTGTTGGTGAAGCTCAAAGCAACTCTGACATGCATCGGAAACGACAAAGAAAGAGAGATTACAAAAGGAAGAGCTAATCGATTCTGGAGCGAGACGCTTAACATCCTCTCAAGTAGGCGTAGGAGCTGATGAACTTTTTCCTGCTGAAATGAACCAGGCTCAGCATGTGTGGAGATCTGATGTGATCGGTAATGATCTGAGATGAAACGCTGTTGTTTTGAAGCGCGCTGCCGTTCGAGACCTCGGTCTGTGTTAGTGTCAGGGTGTTGGCTGATTTGACTAAACAATGAAGCGGGATCTGTGTGGATGTGTGAAAGGACATGGCAGGTGTCATTGTGTTGCACTCCGAAAGAGCTTTGGGATGCGGGGGGGGGGGGGGTTGTCAGGTATTTCCACCGCCAAGTGTCATCACGACAGTTATGTCAGGGTGAGAGCTTGTAGGGTCGGTAGGAAAAACAAGGATGGGATGATGTTAAGCATTGCCAAGTCCGCAGCGCTAGTGTCTGGGAGCTGTGGCTGCTGTCTGTGACTTGAACGGTCCCCTGACGGCTCCTTGATGCTCTCATATTGGGTCAAGTAAGTTTTATTTGTATAGCCCAATACCACAAATTACATATTTGCATCAAGGGGCTTTACAGCAACACAACATCCCGTCCTTAGACCCTCGTGTCGGATAAGGAACAACTCTCTGTTGATTTAAAAAAAAAAAAAGGCTAACTCTGGTTTGTCTCATCAAACATGACTGACAGTATGATGGATGTCTTCAACACACAGTGAGGTATGGCTCATCTTTTTAGGTTGATATGTTCAAGTCCTATAGTAAGGTTTTATACATACATACATATACATACATACGTACATACTTGGGGAATGAATGACACGTTTCGTGACAGATTTCAGAACAAAGAGGAAAAGAAATATGAAATAAAATTGCGAATGTGACTATCTTGTGAGTAAGTGCTTCTCCTGGGCCAGTGTCAGAGGCCATAACACCATAGGCTAGTCTGATACTGGTATGGGGGCCTTCACACAGTTTGCTGGCTGTCAGATGAGGTTGATTGTCCTTCCCTTGGTTGCTCATTCTTTCTTCTCGTGAGTTTCTGCATGAAAAAGATTCACAGCAGACATTCAGAATTAGAGTGGGTGTATCCATTGACTCGCTATTCCGATACTCAGCTGGTTAATCCTTAGCAGCAACTCATAAACATCACATCTGGCTCATGTGTGCATATTTGGATGTATGTTCCTGCAAATCATGTATATTTCTGCTCATGGCAGATCACCTCATTGTACATTTTTTTGGGGAGATCCCCCCCCCCCCCGTTTTTCACCCCAATTTTACCCCACTCTTCCGAACCATCCCAGTCACTGCTCCACCCCCTCTGCCGATCCGGGGAGGGCTGCAGACTACCACATGCCTCCTCCCATACATGTGGAGTCGCCAGCCGCTTCTTTTCACCTGACAGTGAGGAGTAGCACGTGGGGGGATCATGCTATTTCCCCCAGTCCCCCCTGAACAGGCGCCCTCAACCGACCAGAGGAGGTGCTAGTGCGGCGACCAGGACACACACCCACATCCGGCTTCCCACCCGCAGACACCACCTGTTGTAATTTTCTGAAAAATTGCTGAGAGTCTAAATATTACTGCAAACTAGGACAGCTCATGGTGCACTTCACTGTGTTCCTGCACTAGTGAGAAAAACAATACGAATGCACACTGAGATGCTGTGATGTGATCATTGCACCATCTCTGCCGAATCATCGCACACGCTACGAATCTGCCCACTTTATGTGCAGCGGTCGCTAAATTATTTTTCTACCTTGGAAACTGTTTGATGAACAAAACTGCATCCCTTTATTTGCCGTTATTATTTTTACAGCCACCAGAACTTCACAGCAGCAGTATAAATGCATGTGTTCAGTGGCATGCAGTCGCATCACCTTCGACGGTCCCAACGGAGATCTGAAAATAACAACGTTGTGGTATCCTTATCAAATATGATTTATCAGCATGATTATTGCCCCTGCAGTCTGAGTTGCCTCCACGTGGAAATAATACGCTTTGCATGTTTGATTTATTAAACGTCTGATTTGTTGAGTTTGGGGGTAATTCATCACACTCAATCTCCAAAGACATGCTGACACGTTTGTACCAAAATATCAGGGTCACCGCTGCACACCTACGATGGGGAGGGAGGATTTACAAATGCATTCGGCCCTGGAGGAGCACGCACAAACTGCCTGCCTGCCGCCTGCCCAACAGAGAAGAGGAGATGGAGACAGACAGGGAGGAGTAGATGGGATTTGGAAAGCAGGCGAGAGGGAGGGTAAAACTCAATACTAGTGGATTTTCCGCCCGCTCCGCTGAGGGTTATCTAACTGAGGCAAATTTTAATTCGCTAATAAAAACCTGCTGATAAACAGAGACGTGTGTAGACGAGTGTGTGCGAGCGGAGCGAGACGGCGAGCGAGCGAGCTGGTTTGAGTAACCCCACCGCCCCTTACCTTTGGACTGAATGCTGTCGGTTGCAGTTGAATCAGATTCTTGCAAGCTTTCAACCTGATCTTTCATCTCCACTAGACAAGAGAAGCGGAGGAAGAGGAGGAAAATGGGGAAGGGAGGAAAGACAAAATGGCATAAGAGCAGATGATCATCAGGCGCTCTGTGATCCACAGTGTTGTCATCGTCTTTCATCACTTACACACATGTATTAATTTGAATCACTAATCTCTCAGCCAGTTGTGCCAATGGAAATGAAGGCGCCACCTAAACCGTCCTTGATAACTGAAAGGTTGTAAGCTGACCAACGTCTTCTGGCATCAAGTTTTACCGGGTGGGCACTGGGGACTGTTTCACCATCTGCAAACAGCTTTTCATTTTCAAAAAGAAACAGGTTGTTTTGTTTCTTTTTGGATCCCCCCCCCCTTTTCCTCACCAATTGTACTTGGCCAATCACCCCTCTTCCGAGCCGTCCCAGTCGCTGTTCCACTCCCTCTGCCGATCCAGGGAGGGCTGCACCTGACGGTGAGGACTTTCGCCAGGGGGGTGTAGCACGTGGGAGGATCATGCTATTCCCCCCCACCCCACCCTGAACAGGCGCTCCGACTGACCAGAGGAGGCGTTATTGCAGCGACCAGGACACATACCCACATCCGGCTTCCCACCCGCAGACGCGGCCAATTGTGTCTGTAGAGACGGTCGACCAAGCTGGAGGTAACACGGGGATTCGAACCGGAGACCTCCGTGTTGGTAGGCAACGGAGCAGACCGCTACGCTACCCGGACACCAAGAAACAGCTTGTTAATCTGGCCCGATGTTGTCTGGAGCTGTCTGCTACCGAAATATAAAAATATTTGACGCATCACGAAAGAGCGGCGGTAGTATGTATAATGTAGGTGGGTGTGTCACCAGAAATATTTAATGGTGTGCAGCTGAGACAGAAAGAAAGAGGTTTGGGTAGGAGAGTAGAGCGGGAGGGTTAAAGGGAATTTTCTGACAAGGGCATTTTCTGGCTGAGTTTAAGGTGTATTTTTTAAGGCCTTGGCTTTGGCTGATCCCTAAAGAAACCTGGGCTGGATGGCTCATAATAATGAGGAACCTTGACTCACCTCCGTTGCTGGCGCTACTCTCGTTCACACTGGCGATATCTGTAATGAAAAGGAAACGGACAGTTACTTAGGTTATATAGAAGCTGTGTTGGTTTCTTATTTGCATAGGAAGAGACTGTTGCTACACTGCATTTGTCTCCAGTTCTTTTTTAGATGGACAAGACCAACAGACAAGTCTTTCAAATACAGGCACCAAAACAGTTTTATCGACAACGACTCAAGCCACGAACAAACAGTCAGACAATACGCAAGTTCTTCTCAGGGATCTGGACGGGTGCCTGTCTGTCTCTGCTCAGAACAACAGTCCCTGTCTCACTGCAAGAGGATACAGAATTATGGAGTCATAGGAGTGCCATACAAAAGAATAAATCTGTAAAAGTGAAACTAAATGTGAAAATATAGAGACAAAAAACATTTAAAAACGATTATAAAGTATTACATGTATTTGTTCATTTATTTCAGTATATATTTAGATATCTTTTAAAACATATATTTATTTACCTTTGCGTGTAAATTACCCATTTTTTTCTGTATATTTATATAATGTCATTTATTTTTATCCCTTTGTTTTTCCTTCTTCATTAATGGCGACAGGCATGAGCGCAAGTCCATGAATACTGGGATGGATCCAGCGCTTTACCTGTGTCCCCGTCCATAGGGTTAGTGGTTGTGTCAGGAAGGGCATCGATGTAAAATTTTGCCAAATCATTATGTGGATTGACAAGACCACCATCGGTGCTGTACCCTCACAGGGTACCGATGGAAACTATCAAATCCGCTGCGGCGACTCCTGGGAACCAGGGAACAAGCCGAAAGGCGAAGATTTTTCCTTATTCCTTACCTTACTGCTTTTGCTATTCCTTTAAGGGCCAAGCTGTCAATCATCTGGTTTTGGGCGGGCCTTCCTGCCCAGGCTGAGTAATTAGTCAATTCCAACACACATGAATCCTGCTTTGGCGGGAGCTTTGTAGCGCGGATAACAGAAAGTGGATGCTACACGAACCTGTGCACGCACAGTGTAAATGTGGTAGTAGTTTGAATCAAGTGTATCTGTCTGCAGCCTCCAGCTAGTACAAACACACCCTCACAGTGCACCACACTGTCAGTATAAGAACCCCCCCCCCGTACCCCCACCCCACACACACACCGAGGTTAAAGTTAGGAGGTTAAAGGTAAAATAAGAGTAAGAAGTCAACAGACTGCAATGGTATTGAAATATCGCTAGTTAAAGATATTATTGAGTGTGTGATGAAACCTCTTGCATATATATGCAATCAGTCTCTGAAAACTGGTGTTTTTCAATGTAAAATGAAAACGGCTAGAGTCATACCCATACGAAAGGCTGGAGATAGACACATACTCTCAAATTACAGGCCTGTGTCATTGCTTTCACAATTCTCTAAAATACTGGAAAAAATATTCTACTCAAGGTTGGATGACTTTATCACAAAACATAATATACTGTGTGAACAACAATATGGGTTTAGAACTAATAGGACTACATTATTTGCACTCATTGATTTTGTGGATGAGATAACAACTGCTATAGAAAAGAAGAATGCTGTAGGAGTATTCTTCGATCTAAAAATGAATTTGATACTGTTGACCATGACTTACTATTAATAAAACTACAAAAATATGGAATCAGAGTAGCTCTTTCATGGCTATCCAGTTACCTAAATAATTGGTACCAATATGTGCAAATTAATAATTTTAAATCACAATTAATGACGGTTAAATGTGGGGTTCCTCAAGGCTCAATGTTGGTATTTTGTATATGTGAGGTTTCCAAAACATCCAAAATAATTTTATTTGCAGATGACACAAACTTACTTTGCAGTGGGGACAACTTGGAACAACTTTTGGATACAGTAGGAAATGAATTGAAGAAACTAAAGAGTTGGTTTGATTCAAATAAACAAGAAGCTCAGATAAACGATGTAGAAATCGAAAGAGTGTCAGAAATCAAATTTCTTGGAGTAACAATAGACAATAAATTATGTTGGAAACCACATATAAAGTATATTACAGCAAAAATATCAAAGTCACTTGCAATATTATATAAAAGTCAAAGATCTCCTGCATCAACCAGCACTATACACCTTGTACTGTTCCTTCATACTTCCATACATCCCCTACTGTGAGGATGTGTGGGGGAACACATACAAAACAAACAGATCCAATCTTCATCCTTCAAAAAAGAGCTGTAAGAACTGTAAACAAAACCACTTACAGAGAGCCTACAAACCCACTCTTTATCAAACTGAAAGCACTAACATTTAAGGATTTGGTTGACTTCAAAACAATTCAAATCATGTACAGAGTAAAAAGTCAGTAGTTACCAAACAGTGTTCAAAAGTTGTTCCAAATGAGGGAAAGTAAACACGATCTCAGAGGAATATGTATATTCAAAAAACACTTAGTGAGGACAAATGCAAAACTTCATTGTATATCCATCAAAGGAGTTCATCTATGGAACAACTGTAGAAAAGAAATTAAGATGTGTACATCAATAAGTAAGTTTAAGCAACTCTTTAAAAACAACATATTGAATAGATATAGGATGGATGAACAAAGGGGTGGACTGGAATAACATGACATGACACATGACGTGTAAGGTGCCTTGTTTAACTTGTATTGTTTTGTTTATTTTGATTTCTAAGCATCGGTCTTTGTTTTCCTTTTGTCACTCTTGTTTTGAAAGTTTTGATTTGATTGATAATGTATAAAAAAGGGGTAGGACCAGCGAAGTTCTCTACTTCATCCTACGCCCTTTTCGAACATGGACTGGTTGTTGATTGTGTTGTTGCAGAGAGTTTGCAGAACATGTTCAATGTTATTTCCGTTTGTTTTTGTATTCCTGCCTATATATTTTATTTTGCTAATTTAACATGTCCGAAATAAATTCATTCATTCAGCCATTCAGTATAGCCAAGGCCAGACATTTTAGGGGACATCCATCCATTATCCAAACCACTTATCCTCCTCTCAGGGTCACGGGATGCTGCAGCCTAGCCCAGCAGTCATTGGGCGGACGTTTTAGGGGACACAACATTAAAAAAAAACACCTTTTTTTAACAGAGGGGTACTTCAACCACACATATCTTGCACCTGTACGAGCCAATAACAACAACATGGCACATGCGTAGAACAAATCGGGTTTCCGGTATGGATCGGGCAGTCTGGCCCAATCCCAGTGCCCCCCCCCCCAAAAAAAGCCTAAGCCCTGAACCCTCACGGACTTCATTGACTTCACCTGGTAATTGCTTGAGTGTGAGAGGCTGCGAGGGCTCAAAATGGTACAAATAGGAATGGGACAGCACTTTGCGACATACCAGTTACTTTACCTTGACGATGCCAGAACATGTGTCGTACTGTTGTGGATTTGGGGCTTTTTATTTTACGTTTTTTACTTTCTTCATGGCCAAGGCACTTGAGTTAAGGGATCCACTACCCGATCGGAACGTCTTCCAGGCTCTTTCTTGCCTCACTTCAATTTATTTGTTTTTGTCAAAACAGTATCCTTAGGTAAAAATGAAAAGAAATGGTTCATGAATAAAGTAGCATATGCTGTCATTCCTCTGATTTCCTGTGTTTTTTATGTACCATCTTAAATCCTTGTTCATATGGTGTTTCTTTATAAATTTAGGGATACCAGCACACCCAATATGCCAGGCAGAACATCCATGTGCCCATGGGTCCTTCCATGCTTGTTTATTTACTGTTTTGTTTTTTTTAATGCTTCCGGGCTTGCCCTGGTAACCCCGTGTTTAATGTCACAACACTATGAACTGTGGGTAATTCCATCAGGCAAAGTCTGCAGAAATGCAGACTTACAGAAAGTGTGCATCACTCAAAATGTCTGCGAGAGAGCCCTCATTCACTTGACGATTTGACAGTGGGACAGCCGTAAGCCCTCGCGGATTTAGCGGGAACGCAGCTCAAAGCCCATAAGTCCGTGAGTGTGGATATTGGGCCTTACAGACCCTTCTTGTTTGAATCAGGGAAGGAAACGTCATGGCAGAAGTGGAACAAGATGCTGCATTCACATGGAATCCGGTAAACAGCAGACGGCCAACCAGACGTCATTATTTTGGATGAGAGCAAGGCGGTAAAATCAGATTACACACGCAAATTATGTCGGCAACGGCAGATGGCACTGCCGTCCAAAATTAAAATACTGTAACTTCTTGCCGTCCTCTGCGACGGAATTTACAACCAGATGTCAGACCTGGTGCTAGAGCAAATCAATAGGACGGGCATTTGATTTTTGTGAGGGGGCACACAAAATCACCACAGCAACACTACGCAGCACTTTAATGTTTTCATAATGAAAAGCATTTTATAATTGCTATTATAACTATGGGTATAATAATAATAATAAACTCCAGCAACCCCCCCCCCTCCTGAAAATTTTCAGCACAGAAAACAAAAGGCTGCGTCGGCTTTAATTGAATGTTTAAGCCAGGCTTTGTTGTGGCACCATGCAGTTGCAAAAGTCTGTTTGTTCCCTGAAGTCATTCGCAATGGAAACGTGTCCAGTTTTACCTGGTTGAGCATATTACCACTGAGGTCATCCGGGGCTGCTGCTGGTTGCGGGGATGCTTGCTCTGGTCCAATCCGATTAGCAGCAGGAGCAAGCAGCTGTTGTTGAAGCTGAGCTCGAGGAGGCTGGTGTTGCTGATTGTGGCGCCGGCAATATGCTCCAGTGGGAGGCCGGTGCTGCTGATTGTGGTACTGGCGATGTAGTGTCAAGAGAGGTGGAGGGCTCACGGGCTGGTAGCAGCATTGGTGGCGCAGAGAGCGGGGATGCTGATGGGGCGGTTGAGATAGCTTATTTTTTAAAACGAACTTCTGATGTCCATTTTGCCAGCCCGATCGTGATCGTATCGATGCAGTGGCGGTCTAGCCTTCTTCCGTTCCTATAGTTCGCTAATTCCACCTGACAACTTCATTCAAAGCTGGAGTCAAGTGATGTGACGCTGTGACAGGTCAAAAATGACATC
This sequence comes from Lampris incognitus, assembly GCF_029633865.1. NCBI lineage: Eukaryota > Metazoa > Chordata > Actinopteri > Lampriformes > Lampridae > Lampris > Lampris incognitus. The sequence continues at coordinate 9,263,649 of NC_079223.1, forward strand.
AATCACAAATAGGTTTAAATGCGAGGGCGAGGCCGCTGTCAGTGGGCAAGGAGTTCAAATGAGCGGACACAGTCCGGTCTGGCCCGCCCCCGATGCCAGATGTTACGCAGCACATCACAAAACAGAACTGATGTGTCACTACCTGATCCGTACCGGAAACCCGGTTTGTTTTAACCTAACCCTGACCTTAACCACGCTTACCATGCATCTGCGCACTATGCTTACCTTACACCTGCGTGAGCCAACAATAACAACATGGCACATGCGTAGAACAAATCGGGTTTCTGGTACCGATCGGGCAGTTTCAGTATGACTTGACAGAATTCCTGTGTATAATTTAATAAAACAAACACACAAAACACGTTTGTATAATCCAGCATTTTTCTGCAAACTATACAACATGACCATAGCAACCCGTGTAGTTTTTCCATCCATTATCCAAGCCACTTATCCCAGTTGGGGTCGCGGGATGCTGGAGCCTATCCCAGCAGTCATTGGGGCATGTAGTTTTTTGTTTCAAAACCATCCTGCCGTTCCGTTCCGTTGCACAGTGTGGGTTTTTTCCCCCGTTCGTGTCTCCAACTGCCATTTACCGTCTCCTGGATTCCATGTGACTGCATCATAAAGGAGCGATGTCCAACAAGTTCTTTTAACACTTGCTCAGTATGTGGAGGAACATTTTGAAGTGAACTATGTTTTGAGGATAGTGGAAGATGTCAAGGAGAGTCTTGTGCATGTTGTGGCCAATGTTGCATCTACTAAGTGTCTGTTGATTTGTTGTCAAGACTGAATCGGTACCTAAGCCATCAGCTGGGGTGAGGTGAAGGGACTCCTCCCATACTTCACCGCTGTGCAAGTACCTTACGACCACAGACACCTGCTCCTTTATACTCGCATCTCTGCTCTCGTTCACCATCAGTGCAAAAACTCCAGCTTCCTAAACTTCTCCACTGATTGGCCCCTAGCCATATTTGCCATTATGTCAGCCAGCTCATTCTGTATGTCATGGTGAGTGTACTTGAAGTTTCTCGGGTTGTCAGCTATTTTTGATACCACGGTTTTGTCAAATTTGCCCGTTGGCTGATGTTACATCTTCTCTGTGCCTTTGCTGTGCAACAGTTTGACATGCTGTATATCACAGTGCCTCTATGACTGCCCGCATATACTCTTTATTTTCCCCACTCTTTTCTTAAATTGAATTCAGACCATGGATCCATGGTGTATTTGTGCCCAGCGCTCACATGGTGTGTTTGAAATGACTGGGTAGGTTTGACCCAGGTACTGAACCCATCCTGGGTAAATGCTGTCTCTTTATGAAACCTGCCTTGCTCCTTGTGTGAAAAATGTCTGCAAGCAAAGCAGAACACTTGGTATTCAAATATTCCAACCAGGTATACTGTTCACACCATCGGCAACTGAAGGATCACATTTGAAGTCCGTACTTCTTTGCCGTGTATCTTCGGAGAATAGGGTGCCATGGTCCTTCGTTAGCTGTGTGGCTAATCACTGCTGCAGCTCGGGGTGGAGGCTAACTGCTGATCAGATTGAAGGGACAGCAACTTATCTTCTCCCTCCCTAACAATATCCGAGTCCTCGCTGTATATTTGCTCGTCCTGGCTGTCGGCCTGCTCTTCTTCAACATTGCCAGACACAGCAGGGTGAACATTTCTCTCATTTGTCTGCTCAACATTTGTTGAGGTCCATGGTCTTTTGGGCATGAGAAATCTCTCCATGTTCAGCTCGCGTTAGTTAACGTCGTCTTCTTGTTGGTTTTTGCTGGCGATTGACATCCAAAATGTTGCATTACCGCCACCGACTGAAATGTAAGAAGTTAACAGGACTAATTCTTTACTTTGTACACCCAAAGTGATCCCATTCATGACATTGTCCATTCTATAACCCAGAGCCAGTCTGAGTTGATGTAAATCCTTCCCGTAGTGTAACATCTAGATCTTCTCCAGATATGTCCACAACATTCAAGTATCTCCTGGCAGCATCCAACACCATTTTGAGTCTTTCTAACCTCCCCTTTTCTGGTCAGCTCCATTCCCTTACTGATCTGGTTCTTTTTGTACTTCTACCATCTCATCATTGCTCTGCATTCTCTTTGCCACTTCAGCATATGACAATCCCATTTCTGCTCTCATCTTATTCACTTTCTTTTCAGACACTGTGCAGACCCCGTATCATGATTTCCCTTGCAGGGCAAAGCAACTGTGCTTGCTCCTTCTCAACTATACACTCCTCCACTTTGAAGTTGTCTTTCCCACATCTCCCACATCTTCTGACTCTCCTACAAACTGCAGTAACATGTCCATATTGTTGACAACAAAAACAGCTGAGAGCAGCTCTCTCATATGGCCTCACCCTGTAACACACATACTCATGGTACACTCTTTCCAGCAATTCCCCTTCAAAAATCAAACACACAGACTTACTGTCCTTCTTCTCCTCCTTCTTGGAATCTAGCCATTCTTCTTGCCCCACATACACCTGCAACATCCTGAAATGACTCAGCCTTCACTGACAATGGCACGCCACTTATCATTCCCTTCATCCTTGCTTTTGATCTGAGTGCAAAGCAAGTCACACAGCAATAATCTTTAAACACATCAATCTTTCCGTTGCCTACCAACATGGGGATCGGTGGTTCGAACCCCAATGTTACCTCCGGTTTGGTCAGGCGTCGCTACAGACACAATTGGCCGTGTCTGCGAGTGGGAAGCCGGATATGGGTAGGTGTCCTGGTCGGTGCACTAGCGCCTGTTCAGGAGGGAGGGGGAACTGGGGGGAATAGCGTGATCCTCCCACGTGCTACGTCCCCCTGGCGAAACTCCTCACTGTCAGGTGAAAAGAAGCAGCTGACAACTCCACATGTATCGAAGGAGGCACGTGGTAGTCTGCAGCCCTCCCTGGATCAGCAGAGGGAGTGGACCTGGACGGCTCGGAAGAGTGGCGTATTGGACGGGTACGATTAGGGAGAAAAAAAACCCCAAGCAAACATCAATCTTAAGGGTTCTGACGCTTTGATATACATTCAGTGATAACCATCCCACTTCTAGTTATCCTGATCGATCATACATCTCCCTACAAACTTTCCGCCTGCATATGGGTCCTTGAAAACCCCGTCACGGCTATTATCCCAACAAGATATGTTTCCTGTGTTCTTACTGACTGACTAGAATCACTTGAGCAATTTGATGTATTCTTCCTTTTCTTCTTATTTTCTATCCCTCGTGTCCTCATTTCCATTTTCCATTTCGCTCTCCGACTCCTGATGCCATTTATGCCCTTGGCTTCTTCTTTGACCTCAGTCGGCTCAAGTGTCCTTGGCAAACGTCTGAAGTGCGCAAAACTGAACTAGCAAGTTCATTACCGCTGACTCATTCTTGCGAGACATGAGTAGCGCTCGTTTGAGAAAAGACTGCATTTAGATTTTTTTTATTAATTTTGTTTGTAATTAAAAAAATATGCAACATAATACCGAGATAATAGAGTTTTTATAAAGAAATTCTTGGGGCTGCTATAGCAACTCAAAGCAATGCTGTAGCGTGCCGCCTTTGTGTGCAGGAATTGACTACTCAGCCTGGGCAGGAAGTTTCCGCCCAAAGCCAGTTGATTGACAGCTTGGCCTTTCAAGGAATAGCAAACGCAATAGGAAAAATAAAGGGATAAAAATAAATAAATGGAAAAATTAGATTTAAAAAATACAGAAAAAATAGAGTAATTTATATCCAAAATATATAGGTATGGTTTTATAAATATATACAGAAATAAATGAGCAGATGTGGAAATATATAAAATACTTATAATTATTCTTTTATTTGTCTTAATAGCCACATTTTTATTTACTTATTTATCCCTCTACATATTTCCACATTTATGTTCTTATTCTTGTACAGTTTTGTTCATTTTTATGGCACTCATATGACTCCAAACAGAAACACGTTAGCTGTTTATAAAATAACTGCTGCCGACCGACAGTTAACCACTTCTATGTCTTCAGTCCGCAGCCGTCTCCCTAACATACCCCACCTCCACAAAGTATGTGAACAGAAGGTGGAGGACAGGCTCAGTACCATCTGCATATGATGCCGGGCAGTTCTCGGCAAAATTAATATTAAAAAGAAAAGAGCGAGCGAGGGAAAGGGAAAAAAAATCCCAGCCATAAACAAATGTTCAATAGAAACAGTGTAGAACATCCACCCACCACTATGGAAAATCAAACACAACTTGTAACCCCTGGCCCCACATTTACATTAGCGTTGCGCTGTGGCTGGTACTTAGAGCAGCCGAGTTTCTCATGCCTGGAAATTAAATGCCTTCCTAAAGTGTCGTACTTCAAACAGGGACAAAACAACTGCGAGAATGGAGGAAGATGCATGCAAAATTAATTACAGACTGCCATCGGTCGAAGGCAGCGTGAGACCGCCTCCTCCCTGCTGAGCCCTCCCCTCTCCTCAGCCCCCATCCCCACCTCCCCTTCTATCCTCCTCTCCAACTGTCACGTCGCTCCCTCTTCCTCACTCCCTGAAACAAGCTGCCCCCCCACCTTCCACAACAATGATCTTCCAAACAAAGCACCATGAAAATAACCAGCCTCCCCAGGCAGTCGGAAAAGATGTAAACAAATACAACTCCTGAGGAGCGATGGAGGAAAATTTAAAATCCAAAACGCTTCCCGTGTTCTGTATAAGCAGAGCAACAAGTCTGTTGTTCTAAAAAAAATCTGTGTTCTCATGTCTGTCCGCTAGAGAAACCCATCTGAGGGAGACTTTGGAAAGGTGCAGAACCGAGATCAGCGAGATACGGGGCTTAGCTATAGCAATCTCCAAGTGTATCGATGCAAGCCTCCAGCATGAGACTGTTTTCATCCGCCACAGCCTTTTGGAACGGGGTCTTCCTGTCCGTGGCACTGCCCCAGCCGGCACTGACAGCCAGGGCAAGACAAAGCAGCAGATCTATGTCACCATCATGTCGTCTTATTCTTGCAACGTGGAGTCAGCCAGGGGTGAAAAACTACACCGTGTGCAGTGCCACTCAGTGCCTCCTGCGTTTCTCTACACTAATAAAAGGATTGGATTTGGTAACAGATTCAAACTGTTGTTCTCTCCGAGATGTCGTGGGGTGGAGCATCACGGCAAATGTCCGTACACAAATCACACAGCATGTGTGTGGAAACAGGCTTACGGAGGGTTACAGGGCCCGGTTTACAGGGCCCGGTATGTCGTGTAGCCACATGGAATTACATGTCATATTGTGACGTGTTTACAGATTACCACGCTCTGAACACCGGAGCCAATATTACGACACGTGGCGAACGCCTAATGCTGTGCCCTGTGTTGAAACAAAGCCTCCTTCATGCGTGCCTCTCTAGACGAACGGGCGTGGCATGCCCGTGTATTGCAGCGGGAAGCTCATCAGTCGTAGCCTCATTTAGGACGCTCATCTATCGCTACGGATCTCTACACCCCCTTCTCTTTTTTTTTGGTTGCCTTTCTCAGGTAATAACCTCATCGTCCATGAACTAGGATGGCGTCTTCTCCTGCTAATATTCTGCACTGGGGAAAGGAGGAAAAAAGCTCAGAATTTCAGTTGGCTGTGGCCTCAGCTTCCCCGCCTTGCTGAAGCTGGCGGGGAGCAGCAGCACTGACTTGTCTCCCTCTCTAATTTAACTTCTCTTTGCTGACGGCTGAAGAGCTATCGTTTAAGGGAGGGTGTGAGTTTCATGGGTACAAACACATAAACTAGGTGGGGGGGGGGGCGAAACGAGGCCCCAGTCAAGGTTCAAGAGAAGGAGAAGCCACGGTCCACAGAGGGCTGAAGAAGGAAAACGGGAATCAGTACACTGAATTGGCTTTCTCAGCAGGAATCCAGACAGCTTCGTGCCCAGTAGGGTCCTTGAGGGTATGTCCATGGGGGGATGCTAACAACTTATTTGGCTAATTGATTTTTCAAGTTAACACAGCTTTAAAAGTTACCACAACTAAAGGATTGATTTTTGTGATGAAAATTTGGGGGCCCTTAGAAATTATTCTGGAAACTTTTAGGAGGTCTGCACTGTGTAATAAAAAAAAAAAGTTGTATAATTAGGACACAAATTATGCTGTTACGTTCAAAAACCCCAACACATTTACATAGATTTATTTAAATGTAGTATTAAAGTGCAAATGAATTAGGCAGTTTTTTGGAAATTAATTTTCCAATATTAAAACTACATTAGGTGCTATGTTTCTATTATAACAATGTATTAAAAAAAAAGAAGCTGACAAAAGGAAATGTAAATTGGTGTCCACCAACTGCTGGTGTGTGAGGAAACGGCCTCTCAGCCAGATAACACCATCAAGGAACACTCGAACCAGCTAACTAAACAGCTAACAGGCGCTAAGTCCTCGGTTAGACAAAAAGCAAGTTTTTAAATTTACTTGGCATCGGAGGAGTGATCATTGTGTTTATGTCAGCTGTACCTGGTCGTATTCAACGCTGTCCAAAGATGAGGACAAGGAAATACAATGGACACTATTATAATGGCTAAAGCAACGGCTATTGACTTTATCCCCCTATTTCATCATCCATCCATCCATCCATCCATCCATTATCTGAACCACTTATCCTGCTCCCAGGGTCGTGGGATGCTGGAGCCTATCCCAGCAGTCATTGGGCGGCAGGCGGGGAGATACTCTGGACAGGCCGCCAGTCCATCATAGGGCCCACACACACATATTCACACCTAGGGACAATTTAGTACGGCCGATTCACCTGACCTACATGTCTTTGGACTGTGGGAGGAAACCGGAGCACCCGGAGGAAACCCACACAGACACGGGGAGAACATGCAAACTCCACACAGAGGACGGCCCGGGATGAACCCCAAGGTTGGACTACCCCGGGGCTCGAACCCAGGACCTTCTTGCCGTGAGGTGACCACGCTAACCACTGCGCCACCGTGCCGCGCCCCCCCCCACCCCCATTTCATCATTTATTCAGAAATTCAATTTCCATCACCCTTTTTTGCCTCTTCTCTTTACTGACATGCTAACTTTGTGTATGCTATTTAGTTGTTTTTTTGTTTTTTGTACCCAAAAAATTAGCTATTGCTTTCAACTTTCCTTTGTTTCAACTTAAAAGTTTGGATAAAAACAGATTGGGTGCTTTGTAACATTTCAGAAGCGTCTTTCCAGTTTGCTGAGCTTGTTTAAAAGAGAACCGATTTCAGCAGGAGATCATAAAGTTTTAATACAAACGTAAAACTTTCCTAAATGAAGATGTCTCTGGTATTTATTCCAAGCGACAAAATTCATCAGTAACTCAAAGGGAGAGTGTGCGAATGGGTTTTTCTCTGTGTGTGTGTGTGACTACGTGATTACACATGAGAGACGGGGGGAGGAAGGAAGAGAGTTGGGTATAAGTCTCATATGCAGACAAGCAGAAAATTACATGCCCTACCTTCCATCCATTTACTAGACAAGAGGTACGTAGTTAGGATTTGGTTGGGCAGCATTAATATCCCGCGCCATAATATTCATGCCAGGTCAGAAAGACTATGCCTCAAAATCAAACAGACGGGGTCAGATTTTGTTACGGTTAACGAAAATTTTGGTACATTTAATTAGCTGTAGCGTTTCCACAATAGAGTCTCATATTTCCCCCCTGACTGAAGAAGCATTTGTGGCCATCTGTAGCAGTTTCGCTGCCAGGCACCTGTTAATGTACAGTCATTCCAGTTTATACTTGGCCCGTGGGGTAGACAGTCCCTACGGGTCACCCACACGCTAGCATGGGAACTGTCTATACTCAGTGTTCCAGACAGGAGTCTCGGGCGGAACAGAAGAAGAAGCCTTTTGTCTCTCTGCCACCTCTCCCAACAAGGATGTCTCACTGCCTTTTTATTGTTCCACTCTTCTTCTTCTTTTTTTTGTTTTTTGAATGGTTGTAGTGTAAAAATCGATGCGGAGGTGTGGAAGTTCGCTCTGTGCCTGTGCCCAGCGGTGTCAGTACCTCAGGAGAATTCTCATCCTCCACTCATTTGATCGCCAAACCATGGCCGGGTTGGCTCGTCTAGATTCCTGGCTCTGCAGTGTCTGAGCCACACATCCGGAGCGGGTTTGGTTCCCAACCAAGCTTTTCACAGGTTTCCAGCAGCCGACTTCCAAACAGTCGCCCTAACCCATCTCGACCCCTCTGGCGAGGGGAGTTTGGATTCCTGGCCGTGGTAACCGTGTTGCCTTTTGAAAACATCTGTTTACTTATACGATTAGGAATCTCTTTCTGTTGCCATTGAAACTATTTTTGTTTAGCTCCAGTTGATCAAATATCCGGTGAGTCCTTGATGCCTCTCATTCAATAGCATTTAATTTCCAGAGAATTGCATAGGAAAACGTCAGGGTCAATACCAGAACCTGTCTCAACAGAGAAGCTTTCTTTCCTACACCAGACGGGCCGGAATTCAATAACAACTGGGAGGTCTATGAGAGGCTTGGGCCTGATCCTGATGTGGGCTATGTATATTAAACAAGTATAAAAGAGGTCCTCACTGAACTTTGCATGGACTAATAGCCTTGGGTCTGATATTCTTGCTGTACAGATAATTACAGATTATCACAGATTTCTCTGCTCAAGCAAAACAAGAGCGGGCGGGCCTCAACAAGTGCCTGACCAAAAAAACTAATGAGCTGGTAAATGTGGAAGGCAGCCCATTTTCATATGTAAATGTTAAAAGTTTGTAGTGCGGGGCCGTGGGGCAGCACAAGTGGCTTAGCTGAATGAGCTTCCATACTTAAAATTGGGGGGAAAAACAGATTTTTTTTTCGGATTGGGGGACCAGCAGTTGGTAAGAGACTGGAGTTTTCACTGCTTTGAGATGGTACACTGTCACATTATCTAAGCCAATTAAAGAGCACTGAGCCGTGACCTGAAGGACAGGAAGACGAAAACAAGCCTTCTCAGTAAATACTACAGCAACCCCTCTTCACTGCTTGCCTTGTGGAAAGCCAAGAGCCCTCATCAATATTCTGCCTTTCTTCTCCAGAAGAAAAGCACAAGGGGTTATGGACACTAAGCGGTATTGTGTTCTCCCCATGGGTTTGGGTAACCTTGTAGAGGTGGCTGCGGTAGGCTGGTACTGAATTGGGCCAGGGTCCTCTACACTTACTGAATAGGACCAAGCTCATTACACAGGCCCGAGACATGCTTGACAAGATGAGAAAACACGGTATTCAGAATGACTGAAAAGAGAACAGGACACCATCTGGTCTGGGGTTTATCATGACATAGAGAGAGCGAAGGCGATTAAAGAGGGCAGAGGGAGCGGGGGGGAAAGTGGGAATGTATTTCACAACACGTCCCAAAATGCTAGGAGGAAAAATGACCACTGGCAAAGGCTTGGTGAGACACAGGGCTGAGAGGGGTAATGGGAGAAACAGCTACTATAAATACTGAATTGTCTCCACTGGGAACTGGGCATGTTTACTTCAACTTTAAAAACAGTTATGCACGATATGCATCCTTAGTTAATTTTCTTTATCAGGGTATGATCGACGTTTGAGTTGGCATGCCATGTTTAAGATGCCTAGTGCCTACATATTTGATCAGGCTTATAATTCACTGACACATTCATATTGTCTTATTTATTTTTGGCATATTACAACCGGACATAGGGTGGCACGGTGGTGCAGTGGTTAGCGCGGTCGCCTCACAGCAAGAAGGTCCTGGGTTCGAGCCCAGGGGTAGCCCAACCTTGGGGGTCATCCCGGGTCGTCCTGTGTGGCGTTTGCATGTTCTCCCTGTGTCTGCGTGGGTTTCCTCCAGGGGCTCAGATTTCCTCCCACAGTCCAAAGACATGTAGGTCAGGTGAATCGGCTGTACTAAATTGTCCCTTGGTATGAATGAGTGTGTGTGTGTCTGTGTATGTCGGCCCTTTGTGATAGTCTGGCGGTCTGTCCAGGGTGTCTCCCCACCTGCCACCTAATGACTGCTGGGATAGGTTCCAGCATCCTTGCGACCCTGAGAGCAGGATAAGCGGTTCAGAAAATGGTTGGATGGACAACTGGACATGTGAAAGGTCACCAGACACCAGTGAACTGGATATTATTTGGTCTTGTCAGATACGGAAGTGAGGCAGGCTAAGCTAACTGCTAGCTCATGCAGACCGGCAGTTCTGATAACACCGAGGGCGGTCTGGCAGCAGCCTCGCCTGGCATTGACTGGTGTTTTTGGTATCGAGGTGTGGAGTGCGGGGGAGGTGTGTCGAGGGTGTCTGGCTGGGAGAGCTGGTGGTGGATCGGCTGGGGGAGCCTGGTCTGCTGTATCCGATGGGCCCAAGGAGGAAGCACCGAGGGCGGTCTGAGGGCAGGCTAAGCTAACTGCTAGCCCATGCAGACCGGCAGTTCCGATACATGCAGACCGGCAGTTCCGATAATCATTGTGGCTGGCGTTCGTTCCCTTGGACAGTGATTTATTTATTTATTTTTATTTAGTTTGGATATGTGTGTTAGTATGTATGTTCTTGTAGTTTTTGGATATGTGTTTTTGTCTTTGTGTTGCACTACTGTGGGCTGGATGCAATTATGTTTCGTATTTTCGTTGTTCAAAACCACTTTTGCCCGTTAGCTGGCTAACAGCATACTGTTGGTAATGATGTGCTGCAATAACGAATGAAGAAAAAAAATATCGAATATACAACTTGTGGAGAAAAGGACAATGCTTGCTTGAGGACTGTCACTGCCACGATTGGAAAGTGCAAGGACAGGAAGCGATGACATACTTTAGACCAGTTTCCCCAATCCTGTCCTCAGGTACCCCCGGCACTGTTGGGTTTCCATTTTGCCATGTACTTAATTGCATTCCCATTATACCAAGTCTACAGTACACAGGTGAATGTAATGAACTACTTGCCAAAATAGAAAACCAGCAGTACTGCTTGTACCTGAGGGTCTGGATGGGGAACACCCCCTTAGGCTCAGTATTAAGACAATGTCTATCAAAGTAAAACAGATGTATAAAAGATGTGTTAAAGAATATAAAATACTTCAATATTATCAAAATATAAAAGCTCTTGAACAGATTACACCTAATTAATCGGGACTGGTTTGGCATATACAGGTACCAGCTAGTATCACTCGTCCCCTGATCCCTCTCTTTTAGTCTTTCAGTATATCCCACTTTGAGAGCAACAGTGGTCTGTCAGGCCAAAAAACCCTGAGAGAAGAGCGAGAGCAGTAAGATAAAAGGAATAAGTGAATAACTTATTAAGTGAATAGAGAATGAGACAACACAAAAATAGAAATGGAAGTAGAGAATGCAAACGAGTCCTCCCCCTGTGTGACCTACATACCTGCTAAACCTGCTGTCAGCGGTGGCCTGCTCCTCTGTCATCACTTAGTGAATTACTTTACATAATCTTGGGGCCCTCCCTGTTGTTGTGAGCAGGCCCTCTACCAGAAGCCGCCTGCTGCTTCTTTTCTCTGATGCCTATCACACTTACTTAATACATCAAGGCGCGGACAAGTAGTCGGCCAGGTGACCAGCAAAGCTGACAAGTTGAGCAGACTGATCGCGACACACTATAATAAAGTGGGACACGGACTGGCCTCCACCGTCTTGAGAGGCACAGTTAGGTAAAGAAGCTGGTTTATATAGCAAAGCATGCATGCTCCTGTGTCTCAAAGGACAAACGCTCAAATCTACTGGCTGACTGGCAGTGATGGCGTGACGCCTCTCCAAATGCAGCCCAAGGCCATACACGAGAGATCGTGGCCTGGATTGGGCAACATGACCACAGCGCTCCTTCACATGGGGGTGAAAAACACTCACCCTGGGAAGGCAGCTGTCTATCATGGAAAGGCCAGTGGGGGAGCATGGTTATCTTCAGAAATATGATGTATCTGCAGGTGCCACATATGAGCGATAGCAGTGCGCCTCAGCATTGAAAGATACGTCATCACATAGTTGGGAGGACATCCGGAGGGAGCTTGGAGTAGAGCTGCTGCTCCTTCGCATTGAAAGGAGCCAGTTGAGATGGTTTGGGCATCTGATTGGGATGCCTCCTGGGCGCCTTCCTTTGGAGGTTTACCGGGCACGGCCAACTGGGAGGAGACCCCAGGGTAGACCCAGAGCTCGCTGGAGGGACTAATGTCCAATCTGGCCTGGGAACGCCTTGGGATCCCCCAGGAGGAGCTGGAGGGCGTTGCTGGGGAGAGGGACCTCTGGAGTGACGTACTTAGCTTGCTGCCACTGCGACCCGACCCCGGAAAAGCGGCTGAAGATGAGATGAGATAGTTGGGAGGATGGACATCTAAGTATCAACGTATTCCCATAGTGCCATGCTTCCTAGCCCATCTCATGCATGATATACACTGTGGTATGTGCAGTGGCCTTTTACCTGAACATGTATACTCCAGAGACTGATCCCAACAGTGTGACAGTTGTTTTGTTATGCTGCCCACTGCTGAGCATGTTATGAACTTCAGTTTCTGTGCTGGCATTTCCTTCTGCAATACCAATCAACATGTAAATGGCTCCTATTGTTGTGCGTTTTATTGTCTGTGCTGGTGTCAAAAAATGTATTTCTATGAGGACAATAAATATTGTCTCATTATATCAACAGACATATTTTATCATATCAAATTGTACTGTATAGTATTGTTTAAAAAAGTGTGGTATTATACAGCACCTGCAGTCTCAAACTGTGCCCTGTAATCTGTTTGACCAAAACAAAAGAAAGGACAAGGTTTTAACCACAGGAAAACTGGGGTGTAACTACATACATCAAAACTCCTCAGGGTTACTGTGCGTTTTAACAGAACGCGAAGCGAAATCTTACTACTTTCCTCACGTGGGTTTGATCGCTTGCCCGAAAAATGAACAAGCGGATTTTGTGCCACGTCACAGCAAGCATTTTTGATCACACCGATGCTGCTAGCAAGTTTGCTAGACCCAGTGGAAGACAGCTAAGTTATGGTGATGGGAATTACAGGGGTTTTTAGTGAGCCAGATCATTTGGCTCAGCTCAGCAATAAGAGTTGATGTATGATAAACGGTGTATAATAAATAATGTAAAAACATCAAATGCTATTACCCGTGTATTTAATGTTTTATTTACATTGAAACATGTTTTGTATGTTGGTGACCGGTGCAACATACAAGTCTCACCGTGCTTGGCTCTTATGTTATTACCAAAGAGACGTTTCTGTATATTATTTAACAAATACGTTATAGGATCATCCTATTATTCTGTTTTGTATTAATTTCCAAAAATAAATTGGCTCAACAGGAGCCAGCTCCCATCATTCACGGCTCATAGAGTCATCTCATTCGCGACCAACACATCGCTGCTAAAAAGTAAGTCCTAAGTTCATCATACACTATCTCGCTATTATATTTTGTGATCATGGCGCAGCAACAGAGAGTCAGTGCCGTGACTGTATTTGGAAATCCCACCGGACCCGGCGTTGGCAGTCAGATTGGGTGCATACTATCAACCGAAGACATGATCAGCGTGTCCTCCATCTTGGCTGAAGAGATTTCTGTAAAGGGGGCGTGACTTCTAGCCCTTCTTGAAGGTGATTGGCTTTCGCCAGGTGAAATGTTCACTTGTGTTGAACATTTCGCAAAGCTTAGTTTCGGGTACCAGCAAGAGTTAAAGGGAAGGTTTACAAGATGGTTGTGAGACCAGCTATGTTCTATGGTTTGGAGACAGTGGCACTGATGAAAAGACAGGAGGTGGAGCTGGAGGAGGCAGAGTTGAAGATGCTAAGATGTTCATTGGGAGTGATGAAGAAGACCAGGATTAGGAACGAGTATATTAGAGGGACAGCTCAGGTTGGACGGTTTGGAGACAAAGCAAGAGAGGCAAGATTAAGATGGCTTGGACATGTGTGGAGGAGAGATGCTGGGTATATTGGGAGAAGGATGCTGAATATGGAGCTGCCAGGGGAGAGGAAAAGAGGAAGGCCAAAGAGGAGGTTTATGGATGTGGTGAGAGAGGACATGCAGGTGGCTGGTGAGGCAGAGGACGGGAAGAGATGGAAACGGATGATCTGCTGTGGCGACCCCTAACGGGAGCAGCCGAAAGTAGTAGTAGTATCGCTGCAATTAACGCCGCCCATTTGCTTCCTACCATTGTCTTTTTATGCATTCACACCGCAAGTAAATTGCACTTTGCGTTTGGTTAAAACACACCTTTAACTTTAGAGACTTCTGAGGACTTGTAATCAGACTGTCATGTTTGACACAAAAAGGCCATTTTTGTTAGTGCTTTGCCAGGGTCTAGTTTTGTTACCAGCAGCAGGAGTGCTACCAAAATATCCACCAACCTCCAAGCTCACACAGAGGTGTGTGTGTGTGTGAAGCATCCTAAAATATGTTCCGTACTTGTCAAACGCAGTTTTGTCTCATCTCCAGTCTGACATATCACATCTCCACTTTGAGGCAATTTGTGCGTCCATTTTTTTTTTTTTTTTTGCAGAGAGAAGGGATAAGGAAGCTGATCAAAAGGGGAGCTTCAAAGCAGCTCAAAATAAAAAAAAAGTATGTCCCTTGTAGCCTATTAAATGCTGCCCTGTCTCTTTGAAGCAGGCTTCTGGGCCATAGGTGACCAGCGTAATGGACATAGTGCACAATGGTGGTGTATTCTGCAGCCCAGCCAGATGACCAGGGGATCCGGCTTGTCTGAAGTCCTGTAGATCTCATCAGTGTTTAACATGAATGAGGGGTGCCCTCATGCTGGAGAGGGGTGTGAAATGGCCCAGCTAGCGATAACCAGTGGACAGACGCGTGGTATGTTAAAAGTATGTACGAGGATCTGAGTATTTTGAAGTGCTGGACTTTGTTCCAAAATGTGCGTTTCAGTGCCGAGCCTGATGTTCAGACGAAAAGTGCCTGAGAAATGTCACTCCAGTTTACAACGGAGGGAAGCGAGAGGGCAGGGAGCCAAATGGAGTTTAACAATGAGGAGCACGGCCAAATGGAATTTGACAATAAAGGCGGCATTTGCAAGGGTAAAGGGAAGTCTGCGGGAAGTCCCCTTACGGCGTTCATCCACAATGCTGCAGCGGCGTTGTGATAGGTTTAGTTGCTGTTCCCTGATTTTAACAACAGTATAGGGAGCTGTAAAACAGGCGCAGTCTTAACATCCACCGCCTGCTCCCCGGGGAAACTCTACAGTGCACAATGCTATGCCAACTGCTAATTGTGTGCTGACAGCTCTTAGCCACGGGCGAGAGCCATATAGTTTTCTAAAATTGCATTTACATCACCAGTGTCCTGTTGTTCACCAAAGACCAAGACAAAAGGGCACAAAACAACCAATTAAGAAAGGCCCCAAATCCCCTCCGCTGTTGCTGGAGAAGAAAACATGAATGCATAAGAGTCTTTGGCAGCACAGTGTTGAAGAAGACTATGCCAGTGCATTTTGGGATAAATTATTCAATTTTTTCTTTCTTTTTAAAGAAAAAAATGAAGGAAAAAACAATATTTGTCCCTTTGATTTCTCAAAATGTTCCAGTCTCTCTCCCCTCAGCTTCAGCGTAAAAGGGCAACCACACAGGGCTGAGCCGAGCTGCTGTGTGATTTTATTTTATTTTTTTTGTGTACCTTCACATTGCTGACGGCAAATCTTCTGAGTTTCACAAGAGCCATTTTATGTTGGCTTGTTGTTGTGCTGCACTCACGCTGTGCCAACGGGGGAGTAAAACACATGAAAATCAATAGCATCCCCCCCCCCAAATAAAACCAACAGACAAGAGAATGCAGTCTGCCTTTTTTTGACAGATGATAGTAGGGAATTCAGATTCTGTTACATCTGTTTGTCTCTTTGCCTGTCTGTCTGTCTGTCTCTGTATATCTACTACTATCTGTCTGTCTATTTTAGGGTCGGTCTATCTTCCAAGGGAGAGAGGGAGCTAAATGACAAGTGTGTGGTTCTCAGCCACCATATGGCACTTGTGAGTGCAGCTGGGTTTTCTGCACACAGCCTCTCGTACGGTGAGCTGGGAGCGACGGTGGCACAGTGCTAAATAAAGCAGCCGTCACCATCAATACTTAACACGTCGCAGCCACGCAGGAAAAGCTATTCGGAGGAAGGAGCCTCCGAGTTCAACATAATCAAGTAAACAAGGGAAAAACTGTTAAGATAAGCTTTTTTTTTTTCTAAACTTAAAAACAGCAAAACATATTTGATGGGACAAAACAAGAAATCAGGGGACAAAAACAACAACATCAGTAAAGTGGGAGGTACTGTCAGTTCTAACAGCTTCTCTGTCGCTGTACTCTTGACTTCTCCCTTTACTGCGGTGAGATTGAGATTGCTGTGATGGCCTGCTGTTTCTCTGCCTCTTCCTCCTCCTCGTCTCCGTCGTGGCCGGCTTCAGAACGCTATTACAGCCGGTCCCCCTGCCCGCCTCTTTGGCCGAAAGAAGGCTGCTGCCGTGAAATATCCTCCGCGGGAGCCTCCCACGGAAAAAAGGAGCAGCTCTCATCCGACAATCAATTCCCAGCAGAGGGCCGCTTTCTCTTAAGGAGAGGAAAATAAGAGGAGCAGACTCGCCATGGCATTTTTGAAGCTCTCCAGACAGCTGAACAATTGCCAATTTTACTTATTTATTTTACCTTCATATTGAGCAGCGTATTTGAAGCAGTCAAGGGAGCAGCATTGCTTTTTGACAGGATTGCTTTTTGGTAACATATGGTGATGCTACTCCCGGTGACGTTGTAATGGGAAGTGATTGTGGAAGGGTTGGTGCACGCTGCAGCGTGGGTTTGGGTTACCGTCGGGGTATTGCATGAGATCCAAATGATTTTTGAAGGGGGGAAAACTCGACCAAAGTGTGACTGGGAAGAAGGATGAGCTGCTGTTTCTTTAAACTCCGTGGTGTTTGCATCTGGGTAGCCATTAAATCTTACCTTTGGTGCTAAGACACTAGATATTGATTCCTGTAAGAGAATCACACTGCATGAAGAAAAAACAATTTCTGTTCACAACTCAGATTTATTTATTCCTAGCTTTAGGCTAAGAGAGCCTTATTCTAATTTATGGGTGTTCCATGAGCTTACTGAAGCGGCTGCCCGCGCCCAGAACTTGCCAGAAAAAAGCATGCTAGAGAGATATTTCAAACTCAAAAAAAAAGAAGCCCCAATTTCCATTTTAAAGTGCATTATAAATATTCATCAACAAAGGATCTTGGGTTCTGATTCAATTTGGTGAGCCTTTATAACATCCAAAATATAAAAGTGGGAATCTCATTGCTGATTCAGAGAAATATGAGGCGTGCATAGCCTGAATGGAAAACAAAACAAAAAAACCCCAAAAAATTGTTTTTATTAACCTCACACATCTCTATTATGCGTACATATTCTGCATTATGAGAATATTTGTGATATCCGTTGTTCTGGCATTTCACTCATTGATGTTAAAAGTTATTAAGAGTGTTAATAAGTATCTACTACTACTACTACTACTTTTGGCTGCTCCCGTTAGGGGTCGCCACAGCGGATCATCCGTCTCCATCTCTTCCTGTCCTCTGCATCTTCCTCTGTCACACCAGCCACCTGCATGTCCTCCCTCACCACATCCATAAACCTCCTCTTTGGCCTTCCTCTTCTCCTCTTCCCTGGCAGCTCCATACTCAGCATCCTTCTCCCAATATACTCAGCATCTCTCCTCCACACATGTCCAAACCATCTCAATCTTGCCTCTCTTGCTTTGTCTCCAAACTGTCCAACCTGATCTGTCCCTCTAATATCGCGTTCCTAATCCTGGTCTTCTTCGTCACCCCCAGTGAAAATCTTATCATCTTCAACTCTGCCACCTCCAGCTCCACCTCCTGTCTTTTCATCAGTGCCACTGTCTCCAAACCATATACTGGTCTCACAACCATATTGTAAACCTTCCCTTTAACTCTTGCTGGTACCCTTCTAACACAAATCACTCCTGACACTTTGCTCCACCCACTCCACCCTGCCTGCACTCTCTACTTCACTCCCTGTGACTTTGGACAGTTGACCCCAAGTATTTAAACTCAGATGCCTTCGTCACCTCCACTCCTTGCATCCTGACCATTCCACTGTCCTCCCTCTCACGCATATGTATTCCGTCTTGCTCCTACTGACTTTCATTCCTCTTCTCTCCAGTGCATACCTCCACCTCTCCAGGCTCTCTTCAACCTGCACCCTACTCTCACTACAGATCACAATGTCATCCGCAAACATCATAGTCCACAGAGACTCCTGCTTGATCTTGTCTGTCAACCTGTCCATCACCACTGCAAACAAGAAAGGGCTCAGAGCCGATCCTTGATGTTAACAGTTAGATTAAGTATTATATATATATCTACTCATATATTTTTGTAATGTGTGTGTGTGTGGTGTTAGTGTGTGTGTGGTGTTAGTTGGTGTAGATAGCGGGACCGAAAACTAAAGCATTTATGATCCTAATTCTTTTTGGAGGTGGTAGGTATTGTCCCAGAGAGTAAGGGAAAAATCCCAGAAAACTAAAATTATGCATAATTATGCATAAATATGCAAAATATGCACTTTTCTAAAAATGGCTAAAAACCACTTTTCTCGGCATTTCAGATGATTCTGAGCATCTTTGATTTTTTTCACCTATATAAAAAAAAATTTCTGGGACTTAGAAATGTTTTGGCATTATGCAAAATCTATGCATTTTTGCAACAATGCACTTATGATCCTAATTTTTTTGGAGGTGGTAGGTATTGCTCCAGAGAGGACCAGAAAAATAGCAGAAAATGTAAATATAATTATAATAATTACACATAATTATGCAAAATATATGCATTTTCTAAAAATGGCTAAAACCACTTTTCTCGGCATTTCAGATGATTCTGAGCATTTGGGGGAGGGAGTTGGAGTGGGGGGGGGTTTAGGGGCAGGGGGAAGGCGGTTAGCTGGCAGGATGAAGAGGAGGGAGATTTAGACGGGTGGATAACCAAACCGCTACATTGTAGCGGGGTTCTTCTAGTAAGGATATAATACTGAAAAGAGTACTAACAACAGATAGGATAGCGCTGTAGTATTAATTACAACTATCTAAGCTGTACAGCTTGGCATTAACCTACTATAGGATCAAAACAAAAGATTAAGTAGGTGAACGTGTGGTAATGATTGCATAAGCAAGCTATGATAATGAGGTAAGTAAAAATGAATAAAAAAACAGGCTGGTTTTTTAACTGTAATGACTGAACTGGGGCTCAGATGTGTTGTACTTCCTTCCACACATGCAATATGTGAGGAGTGAATGATGTGACGGGAGGCATTGCATGCAGCTGGGAGCGGGTGGATCAGTATGTGGATGTGTGGGGTTTAAATGCTGAGTGGAAGGGTGTCTGTCATTATTGTGGCTTGTTGCGGGTCAAGTGGTTAGTGAGGAGTACATAGAATGTACACGGGTGCTTGTGTGCTTCTGTTAGTGCAGTGTTTGAAAGCGCATGTAAAAATGTGTTGGGGGGTGTCTGGGTGGCGTGGCGGTCTATTCCGTGGCCTACCAACATGGGGATCGTTGGTTTGAATCCCCGTGTTACCTCCGGCTTGGTCAGGCGTCCCTACAGACACAACTGGCCATGTCTGCAGATGGGAAGCCGGATATGGGTACGTGTCCTGATAGCTGCACTAGCGCCCCTTCTGGTGAACTGGGGGGAACAGCATGATCCCACGTCCCCCTGGTGAAACTCCTCACTGTCAGGTGAAAAGAAGCGGCTGGGGACTCCACATGTATCGAAGGAGGCATATGGTAGTCTGCAGCCCTCCCCAGAGTGGCAGAGGGGGTGGAGCAGCGAAATAGGGTAATTGGCCAAATACAATTGGGGAGAAAAAAAGTATTAAAACACCTCATTTAAACGCTACACACTTTTTTTTGTTTTTGCATTTTTCCGCAACTGAAATGTAAGTGACCTCAAACTTCTTTGTCCTCAAACCTGATTCAAAATTCATTCTTTCCAAAATGACACACCATCATATTACCCCTTTCACTGAAGCAGATTTAAACTCTTATGTTCATGAACAACCAGCCTGATTATAGTTATTTTATTTAATAAGGGTATTGGCTGGGGAGTCATTTGGTCCCGTCCTGTGAACAGCTAGGTTGTATTTGGCTGTGACTCGGAGCTCTAGCATCTGAGGCAGCGAGGCTCTCTCCAAGTCCCCTCGCCAACCTAACAGAATGCAATCTGTCAGCCATCAGGAATGACACCACTGTTTACCGCATGACACTGCCGCCACAGAGCAGCCGCTGGTAAACCCAGACAGTGACAGACACCGGCGGGCACAAGCAAGACACAATCAACAGGCTGGGGTGAAGCGTTTGATGATGGAGCGCTGGTAGCGTCTGCGGGACGTGTTCCACGAGGCTATTCGGAGAGGATGGAGAGGGCTATCTCACATGAATCTGCTTGGACTCTTCACTCTCGGCCTAAATTAAGTGAACGTCAGTGAAAGTGAGATGGAGGTGAAAGAGTGACTCAGACCTTGGTTTTTGCACGAAGGCGGCTGGGGGAGGTGTAGCTCGCTTTTCTCTATCTCCTCCAGAGAATACACTTAATCAGCAACAGTGAGTCACAGCAACGGGGGAGTGGGAGGTGGGGGTGCTGGGGGTTAAGGCGAACTTCCTACATGGTTCGCAGAAATCTCAGCCATCCCGCGCCCGATTGAGTGGGGTGTTGAGAGTTTTCTAGTATGGAACGGCTATTAAATGGTACGTGAGGCATGTCTTACCTTCCATCTCCACTGTGCATTTCTCTGTGTCCTCCTCCGCCGCCTCCTCGTCCTCCTCCTCTGCACACCTCTCTGCAGCAGGCTGCTCCTCCTCTGCTATATAGAAAATAAAAACACTGATGTTTTCTCACACTAAACATCCACATAAACTCATGGCTGTCTATTTACAGACAAATGACCATGCCCTCATGGAGTTGGCATGGGATGAATCTATATGTTCTTCGATTCGTGCTGACCTTCCAAGGCTGTCGTTGGTCTTGTGTGTGTGCGCGCGCACTCATTTTTGTATCTCCATGCCCACATGGACATGCATGTGCGTTCTGCGCATTGCAGCCCTTGTGACAGACTAAAACTGCATTACTTCTTCTCAGTGCTGAGACGGAACGAAAATAAAAGGGTGATAAAAGGGTAATTTCTAAAACAGCAATTTAAGAGATGGATAACCTTCACCGACTACATATATTGGGGCTGATATGTGACTGCAGTGGAACCAGACTAGGATCAATGCTATTATTTGCAAATAATTTTTTCCAGCAGTTATAGTGTGCTTAGATGCAGAATGAGTTGAGTGTGCTCCATATAGCACCACAGTAAAACTGAATGATCGGATAATTATGTGAATGTTTTTCAGAGTTGATCTAGTATATTATTTGTGACTGGTAACTTACCTGGTGCTGCTATGTGAATTGTCCCGAGGCACTGAAGCAAGGCAATAATTAAATCCCTTCCCTACCATAAATTTCCTAGTTCAGAGAGTCCTCTATAATGTAATGTAAGACCCGAGACTTGTAACCTGCAATGGCTTCACAAACGGAAAGATTCACCCTCCCGCATAGTGCAGACATTTATATGTGAAGTGGTACAACTAGGGTGAGCGTACATATGGCCAGGCACGGCGTTATGGGTGGGCCTGACGGTCCTAGGCCCTCCCACTTTTCACCAGGCCCACCCTACAATTTTCCTACCCAAAAAAAAAAAAAATTTTTTACAAATTTTCATTTAGTCATAAATGATTCGAAATCAGCCAATAATCGCATGATTTTGTGCTAAAAATAGTTTTTATAAACATAATTTTATATGTTGATGTTCATGCGTAAGCAAGTTCATGAGACACGTGATGTTCGACGCCGGCGGGATAGGCTAGGCTAGTTCCAACTGCCATACCATGAAATGCCTTTGCAATGCAGCCGACTTTGTTGCTAGATGGTCTGAGGCTGAGCCATGTAAAAAAGAAAGGCCGATGTTCATTACTACAGGAGGCCTACTCTGTGACGACAATACATTGAAATCGAAAAAAACCCGGTGTTAATGAAATCATCTAGCATAGCCCATTGTCTTGTGATCATAGAGATTTGTAGACTGTGATTGATAGTGATTGATAACGAACTCTAGTAGCACGTCTTTACATGACAGATAACGTTATGAGCGAGTTCTGAATACTGGCTCGCTGCTCTGCTCATGTTAAGCCCAATTTATACTCCAAATGTCGGCTAGCAGACAGATGTCTCTCGACAATTTTGACGTCATGAGAGACACTTTCCCTCAGGGCCGTCGTGTACATGACACATTTTCTTATGTCGCAGACTCGCGCACATTATGTCGCTTAGCTGTGATTGGATAGTTGGATTGAAGGGACGAGGTGTTCGAGCGTTGCCATAGTTTTGCTTGAGAGCGTTGCTGACATTACGCGCGCTCATTCATAAAAAGAACACTCGCTACTGTTTACAACACAGCGCGTGACGCGAAACGTTTCCATAGATACCAGGAGACAGTCAGCGACATTGCGACAAGCATAAACGCAACAACTCGAGAGACACTTTTTTGTCTGCCGGGAGACATTTGCCTGCTAGCCGACATTTGGAGCATAAATTGGGCTTTACTCAGGCGTTCCAATTCAATTCATTTAAACCTCCTTCCCAAAGGGGACTTTGCATGCCCTACGCAACGCTGTAATACCAAACTGCACCACTCTAGGTAGCACGTAGGGTGGGTATTGGGACAGGGCCTTTGATTGGACTGTGGTTGCTTGGTCACAGACCTGTTGCACCCTCTATTGGTCGGTCAGGGATAGAATTATAATTTAAAATGGTCACTCACTGGCTTTCAACGTTGGCAAGTGATGGTACTGCTGCTGTTCAAGCAATATATATTTTGCACTGAGTAATTTTTAACATTTTGGCTCATTTTGTCAATGTTGCATGAATTATGAGGGGTATTTGTGATTACATTTGTTATTCTATCTGGCTCGATTTTGGTCTCAAAATGCAGCAAATTGATGCATTTAAATTGTCAATATTGAAAAATTTTCTTCTGGGGGAGCATGCCCCCGGACCCCCCTAGGGAATTCCAGGTCCATCCATAATTGGCCTGGCCCACCCAAAACTGAAATCCTGGAGCCATGCCTGCATATGGCGGCGCGAATTCACGTATGCTGCAGCCTCACCCAGTACTGTCCATACAGCATCTTTGTCCTCGTCTGCGTTTAAGTTCTGCCTTCGTTTGATGGCTGGGAAAGCTTGATCTGCTGCGTCTGGTGGGCCCAGGGACCACGGCCCCTACCTGGAGCTGCGGCCGAGGAGGTAACACCGAGGGTGGTCTGACAGGACGTGGAGGCGGGGCAGGCTATACTAACTGCTAGCCCATGCAGACTGGCAGTTCCAATAACACCGAGGACGGTCTGGCAGCAGCCTCGCTTGGCATTGGCTGTGATGTTTTTGGTGTCATGTGGAGTGCGGGGAGGTGTGTCGAGGGTGTCTGGCTGGGAGAGCCTGGTCTGCTGCGTCTGGTGGGCCCAGGGACCACGGCCCCTGCCTGGAGCTGCGACCGAGGAGGTAACACCGAGGGCTCTGACAGGACGTGGAAGCGGGGCAGGCTAAGCTAACTGCTAGCCCATGCAGACTGGCAGTTCAGTCATCCTGGCTGGCGTTCGTTCCCTTGGACAGTGATTTTTTTTTTTTTAGCTTGGATATATGTGTTAGTTTTGGTACATATGTGTTAGTATGTGTGATCTTGTAGTTTTTGTCTTTGTGTTGCACTGCTGTGGGCTGGGAGAAACTGTGTCACTTCATTTCATGTACTTCCTACATGAAATGAAATGACAAAGTGTTCCTGATATGTATACAGTATATACTGTACCTTTTTCGTCCTTGTCTTTGTTGTTGCCGGCATCTTTGTCTTCATCTTCGTCATTGTCGTTACTTTTGTCTATGTCTTTTGGGGCATTCGCTTCGTCCTGGCCTGAATCCTCGTCTGGCGGTAAACAGACGTGGAGAGGGAGAGGGTAAGCTGTGCAGGCCATTATCAAAAATTGGAGTGAACTTTTAAACATGGTGTCCTGTGAGGCACAGAACAAGGCCAGGCTTAAAGCAATGTCTGACTTTTGTCAACGAGTGCTGATGGAAATGGCTAACAGATATTTTAACATTAATGCGTTGACTGCACTTTTCCCGTTTGATGTGCACCAAGGTTGAAAGAAAAGAATGAAAACCAGGTAGAAAGAAAGGATAGGAGAAAGGTACGCCAGTTCAGCTGCTTACAAAGTAACTAAAACCACATAATTGGACACACAATGAGCTGTGGTCTCATTTTCACACACGATATTCCCTGCGCGTGTGCGCTCGCACACACACACACCAACATATTTCAGTTAAATTAGACTGCAGGTGCTGTTTTAAACCTGCCATGAATATCTAACTTGCCAAAAAGCTTTTCTCTGTCTCTTGAGGGAAAGTAATTACATTTCTCTGGTCATGGATAGTGTCCCAGTACTGCATTTGCCGGACCTGTTCCATGGAATATCTGCAAAATTTATGTTCGGAGGAGCGAAAGGCTTTATCTGTTACATCTAAGACAATAAGAAATTTGAATTAAACACAGAGGGCAGGCGAGGCGGTACACACTGGCAGTATGCAAATGCAGAATCTTAATTACATCTCAGCAGCACAGCAGAACTATGGCGCTTGCTCTTAGCTTTGGCCCTGTTTTAAAGCACACACATCCATGCACTTACACATACACACTTGGTTTCACAAACCCCGGTTTGCACGCTATAGCTATGGACAGCAAATTTGCCAATAAATGATATTCAAAGGGAATGGCAATCGGCGCAATACAGCAAAGGAAAACACAGCAGACACATGATGGATAGATTCCCCCAGGAGCCCCCAGCCTGTTGGTCCTTCCTTTGCAGAAGAGCTCCGCGGGCAGTTATATATACTGACTAATACCATTGATTACAGTGCACACCAGCAATTTCTGCTCTGCTAATAAGACTGATCAGGTCATTAATAAACAGACAATCAAATTGAGGAGGGAGGCCAGCAACAAAACATGGCTGCATGCTTGAGTTACACTTCAATATCTGCACACTAATGTAGCCCGCTGATTGAAAGCAGCTCAGCTCCTACGCTGCTCTCACCCTCCAGAGGTTGAAATCATCAATATTTTGCATCGCATCCCTTCTCACTGTGTGACACCTAGATTGTGTGGTGGTATTCGACACGCTGACAAAAGGACATGACCCCCCCCCCCGCTACCGCCGAGTCCTTACAAGAGGGCTGTCTCTAAGGGAACTGCACTATACCTTGGTTTGGACTCTCCATCTCCACGTCTGCACTTCCCACAGCGTCTGGAAGCAGAAAAGTAGAAAACGTTTGAGTTCAGTGCGAGTGACTGGAGATGAATTGAGCTGGCTTTCGATATCACCTCAAACAGCCTTTTTTCATTACATCTCTTTGTGTAGCTTTGTCTTTGTGCTGCCGTAGGAGAGCAATGGAACCACAAAGACATGCATAAATTAAAGGACAAAAAAGAACTGAGAGAGAATTTCACTTCCAAAAGGCATACATAATTGAGGGATTTCTTTGTTCCGTGCTTGTGTGATAAGAGAACTGTTTTTAGTTTGAGTGGTGGCACACAGGATGGAGAGATGGAACTGGAGTAGTCCAGAAATTTCATCTTCAACTACAAATGACAAGTAGCAGCATGGACAGACGGGAGGGCTCAAAGCATCTGTTTGCTGTAAAGGGGCGCATTACCCTTCTGGGCCTCTTCTTCATTCCCTGTTTCCTCTTCACCTGAAAATAGAGAGGAAGAAGTCCCATGTCAGCCTCGAAACATGCAAAGAGGTTTCAGAACATGACACATATTTTGCAAATATAAATGTATGCAAACATAAATATAAATATGCAGTATAAGATGCAATCATTGCCCAAAAATTACCGTAATACCCCTTATTGTCGGTAAAGGGCGTGACTTAAGGAACAACCTCATCGAACGCTGTTTTTTACTGTCACGGCAGAGGTCATGGAGTTGCCACATCAGTGCAAATAGAAGATTAATCCTGGAACTTCTTGCACAGTCATTACACTTGTTGAGCAACGCGGACTTGACCTGGTGAAAGCGCAACACTATCCGTGATGCCAGAGTAAAATCTGCCAATTCCTACCTCCGTGAGCGGAGCCGGCCCAAGGCATAAGCAAACTAAGCGGTCGCTTAGGGCCCCCGCGCCAGCAGGGGGCCCCCAAGAGCGCTTGAAATGTCAAACACGACAGGTTGATAAATATATATATTTTTGTGTGTGTGATATATGGTTTATTTTAAGACTTTCCAGCACAGTACGTCATGACAATGGTATGGTAACGATCAAGCATGGACATAATACTGTCGGTGGTGGGAGGTGGCTTTAGCATGGGGGGCGGGCCCCAAATCAAATTCTGCTTAGCGACCCATAAAGCCTTGGGTCAGCTCTGTCCGTGAGTCAGAGCACAGTAGGCATGATATAGTATAACTTTTGAATTTCAAATTACAGCAGTTATCCCAGTTTTCCCCGGTGCTCATTCTCTCTCTCTCTCTCTCTCTCTCTCTCTCTCTCTCTCTCTCTCTCTCTCTCTCTCTCTCTCTCTCTCTCTCTCTCCCTCTCTACATACACACACACACACTAGCTACATATGTGCACACACACCAATGACATTTGGGACAAATTGAGTAAATGAAAGCCATGACACCAATAAGTGAACATGCTCCACAATGGCTATTGTGCAGCTTCTATAATTGCTTTTTTAACAAGTTGCAGAGAAAAAAACCATTTTTTCATATCTATGCAATTTTGCCCTGCACTCAGAACAATAAAAATGCCAGCCTCCATTAAATGGGGGAGAGACCGGTCCTATCAAAGCTGCCTGTTTGTCTCAAGTTGCTCTGTCCATCAAACAGACTGCTGGTGACATGCAGTAGATGGCAATCCTTTTTTATTAATCATGATTGGCACCGCGGGACGGAGCCTCAGCCATAGGGTTGAAAAGAATACTTCACCGGGATGGTGGGTTAAGATGAATGTTTCATTCAGTATGTGGTCAGACAAAAGGTTGCTCTACTTTTCAATATTACGCTCGACTGTGGTATCTGTCCGTCTCGGCCGATTCTCAACAACAGTCTATCAGATAAGACAAAGGGCTGAATGCAATTTCCTCCATGTAATTCAATCATTCCTATTTGCCCTATTGAATGGAACAGTATGCGGCTTGTGATAAAGGGTGCTAATGTGTGCCAGATTTGAGAGCGCACACACACAGACACACACACACACACACACACACACACACACACACACACAGCAGAAAAAAGGCTCTGCTTATGGCAGACTCGGTTTAGCTGAGTCAAAGCTGTCCAAGTGGAAGCTCCACCTCCACCTTGACCAGGCTGTTTAGTCTTGAGTTGCGGCCAGCAGGTGGCAGCATTGTCACAGCGTTTCCTTACTCAACATGGCTCGACCCTCTCCTTCCTGTCTATGGAATTATTATATTTCACATAGAGAAATGGGTGAGGCATGAGTCCACATCTCCAGCCTCTAATTTCCAGCACTTCCACGAGCGTGGTGTGTTTCGTGTGTTATGTGAGGGACGGGGGGGTAGTGGTGTTTTAGTAAAATGGTAAAATCTAAATCACACACACACACACACACACACACAACACACACACACATCCTGTTACATGATTTATTCATGTTGACATCAGTTACAAATGTATCACATGGGCATAAACAATTTAGATGCTGATACGAAACCCACCGGCTACATATCATGTGCCCTAGTTGCACGACCATCAGGTGCGGAGGGAAACATCATCTAGAGCGAGGTACCGAAAGCAGCGTCTCCGTTACACACTACAAGCAGAATCACCACGCTAAGAAAACACATGTGCGCCACACACACACTCGTGCAGTCATGCTTACGCTCACTCTCTCTCTCTACACACATGTACACACTTTCGATAGCCTAGTTAAGCTCTATCCCTTTTCCTGACCCCGTCTGCTTTGCTTTCTATCAAAGCCAACTGGAGCAAAGGATGAAAAAAAAAAAAGATAAAAAAGAAGAATGTTGAAAAATTCATGAGACCTATGGCAAATAAAATGGGCTCTAAGATGACCAACAGCTGTCATTCAAAGACTCCTTGTATGTGAAACCAGTTGTGTGTCTGTGTGCGTTAGAGAGAGAGAGAGTGTGTGTGTGTGTATTGGGTGTGTTTGTGAGTCATGCTTGACAGCACGCCGCCGAGTGAGAGATGTCGTCCCGAGGAGAAGAGCCTTTGATTCGCTGTGCTGGCAAAGAGCTTGTTTGAACACGGAAAAAAAGCTCTTCATCCATCGTGGCCAACCAGGCCAACAGTCACTTACACTCCACTACTAATGGAAAACACACGTTCACCTCTCCATCGACGCATCCGTCCTTGCCCCCCGTCCTTTCATCCGTTCATCCATCTATCAGTCCAGTCACTCCCTCTGCTCCTCTTGGTTTGTGCGATCGCTCGCCTGTCTTCTCGTCGCTTCTGTCGATCCCAGAACATCTGACGTACCCAGCCAAGTGACCCAGCCGGGCATCGATCTTCGGTTAAGTGTCAACATTTTCACTCTGCCCCGTGACATCCACTAATCCCCATAATGCCCGTTTGATATCAAATAATGGACACTGTGGAGCGACAGAAGTGTGACCTCATGGTGCTACCAAATATGAGACACCGTCCCCAGTGTTTGACTTTGTGTCCCAACTCTCCTTTTTTTCCCCCCCTCCTTCGATTTCTCTCGGCGTCTGCATGCTGTTCTTGGATTTCACGTGGATTACATCACAAAGCAGCTCATCCGACACGCGGGGCAGAAACGGAGTCCTCTGCGGGTCTTTGCCTTGTTTTCGAACATGGTTTAAATGTTGCTGTTTAAATTTGGATGTCCTGGTTCATCATTGATAGCGGTTCTTAAAGTAAATTTGTCTTTTCACGTCAGACCACTGAGACCGAACCAGTATTCTGTTCTCATTCTGTCCAGGGAAATGTGTGGAGTGAGGTCTGATAACTGTGGTCCAGAAGCCTGTGTAGGATAAATAAGAGATGCTGATGCAGAAAGTTTCACTGCATTCACTTTAAAAATATTTTGTTTGAAAGCCTCAAATACCCTGGACCAGGGGCGGTAAACCCCCTTCAGAGTAGATGTGATGGCTCAAATGCCTATCGATTGTCTGATACGGTGCAAAATTTAGCCTTGTGAACAGTGAGCATAACACAGCATGACTACCACCAAACAGACCAAAACCGGCTTCCGGTAGGTAAAAACAATCAGAATCAACTTTACTGGCCAAGTGTGCTTATTCACATGAGGGATTTTGACTCCCAGAGGCTTCTACTTGCATATATCACTCACAAAAAACAAAATAATAACTAGATACTGAAGGTAAGTAAGTATGCACAGCAGGTATATCGCTGCTATACAGAGTCTCATTATGGCTGAATAATTAACACTAGCACAACCAAGGCCGTCATTATGACCGTTTTGGATTTTTAAAGTTCAATAACTTTGTGAAAGAAAAAAAAGATACAGACCTGCCGCTCCATGAACGCTCCTAAAACTGCATATACTTGCATTAAAATGAGTTTTAAATCAATTGCACAAAAAATATCTATATATGATAAGATCTACCTAAAACGACCGACCGGTCAAAATGACCACTCGTAATTTGCGCATGTTCGTGCGCGTCATGGCAGTATTTATTTATGATGTGTGTTGGTCGCATCATTTCTTTCGCGAAGTTCATTGCTCTGCCCTAGAAACACACTAGCGTTCTCTGGTGCAGAGAAATAGTCTAAACTTGATTTTTGATTACAACATGTAGGGTTACAGATCCCGTTTTAGATGCACCGTGACTACTACCAAGGCGTTGCAGTATTTACAGGCGTTGGACAGCGGCCATGAGAGAGCTGAGCCGCAAGGCAAAGTTCCCACTTACCAGTCAATCTTCGTTCCAACCCTCACCTATGGTCATGAGCTTTGGGTAGTGACTGAAAGGGTGAGATCGCGGATACAAGTGACTGAAACGAGTTTCCTCCGTAGGTGTCTGGGCTCAGCCTTAGAGATAGGGTGAGGAGCTCGGCCATCCGGAGGGAGCTCGGAGTAGAGCCGCTGCTCCTTCGCATCGAAAGGAGCCAGTTGAGATGGTTCGGGCATCTAATCAGGATGCCTCCTGGGCGCCTTCCTTTGGAGGTTTTCCGGGCACGGCCAACTGGGAGGAGACCCCGGGATAGACCCAGAACTTGCTGGAGGGACTACATGTCCAGTCTGGCCTGGGAACGCTTTGGGATCCCCCAGGAGGAGCTGGAGGGTGTTGCTGGGGAGGGGGGACATCTGGAGTGCCCTACTTAGCTTGCTGCCACCGCGACCCGACCCCGGAGAAGCGGCTGAAGATGAATGAATGAAATGAATGGACAGCAGCCATTTTAAATTATTTGAAAAATAGTATTAAAGTTGTTAAAATGTTAGTTTTGTGTCAGTCATTTCTTAACAGACATACTAACATATGTAATGCATTAATATCTCAATTGGATATTATCTTGACAGAATGTAGAGTTGAAAAACCATTCTAGTAGTTTTTAAGTTCTGGTCATTGTTTGGGACCGTTTCAATGGTTATTTTCAGTTCTTTTTTTACATTTCACGTTTTATAGGCCTTGTGATGTTCGTTAGATTAGCAATATGTGTTTTCTGTTTTGTTTCTCAGGTAATATTTTCACTTCCTCAATTTTGCTATTCAAGTTCGACCATGTCTCTCTGAAGTTTAAATTGTTTAAAAATGGTATTATAGTTGTTAAAATGTTAATTTTGGTGTCAGTCGTTTCTAACAGACATACTAACATATGCAATGCATAAATATCAATTGGGTATTTATCTTGACAGAATGTAGAGTTTAAAAACCGGCCATCAATCTGGCCGCCCGTGGTTGTTTTAGGTAGGAGTAAAATCCCGGTCTGAAATATGTACTATATATATTTATCTAAAACAAGATGGTGACATAGGGTCATCTTGACATAAGGACCTCTAATAAGGACTCAAATATCTAGCTTCTAGATAGCATAGACTCTAGAGTCTTCTAGTTCTAGCTTCGAGAGACATTGTGCAGCCCTTCGCAAAGGTCCAAAAATGTCTGTTTGATGTAACGGACACTCGGTCTATTATTTTTGTTTGTTTCAATCGCCATCTGCTCTGTGATATCTTGACACTAGAAGAGTCTCTCTGATAAATCCTTCCTATGTGCAGCATACAGTCGGATCGGAGCGAGCCTTTGCAGCGCAGCATTGTTTGATTCCCTTCCTGCGAGAGAGGTTGTCTCAAGGACTGAGTGTTCCCATGCTAGAAAGCTGTGCCAAGGCCTTTTGTGAACGGATTAGTTACTATTAAGCTGCCGGGACTGATAAATTAGGATTTATAAAGATTACTACAAAATACTTGTGCCCTGCTAATGCTGATGATTGAATTTTGTGAATTATATTGAATTACTGCTGTGGATTATGGAAAGGTGCGTCGAAAAGGGGTGAGAGAGAGAGAGGAGGCGATTTGTTATTTGTTGAACAACACAGAATATACTGGCGTCCTTGATGTACCTGTGCTATCTGGGATCAGTCTAATGTGCCGGATTCACAATCAGGTGGAAGGACTGTTTCCCGAAAGAAAACAACAATGACTCCTATCTTCAGAAATCCCCTGCAACCTTAAAGCTTGAAGACAAATGGATGGTGTACGATTTTAATTGCTTACTGGGACCCTCCAGTGTAAGAATCTAATTATCTTTGGTCCATCGTATCAGAGAAGCCTATAATTGTTTCAATATTACACATCCAAAGGGGCTGAAACTGCAGAATAGCCAGATAATGGCTTCTTAAACAAGTTTCCTGCTTTTTAAAAAAAGGGAAAAAAACATTCTTTCACTGAAGACCAAGCTTCATCTTGTATTCATTTCCCCAAAGAGGATCTTGGCACTAGAGAACGATGGAGATTACTGACCAAGAACAGACTCCATTACTTCACACGCACGGGGGAAAAAAATGCTGTTATAACGCTTTGCTGTGGGTTGCTTCATTTAACACTTGTGCGGTGTGCTTAAACCAGCCCGGCATCATTAATAACATTTGAACAAAAACAAACACGGCTGCAAGCGTCCATGCATGCAGCTGAATGCACTTGCTCACAAAAACAAGGCACGCCTCTTATTGCTGTCGTCGGTTTCATCCTTGCTTTTGGATTTCTTAAGACGGTGGTGTGCTACCTGGAAATAAACAAACACCGATTCAATTTTGTGGCCGTGACACGTCAATTAGCACTGTCACCTAGTCCCAAACCCACCCCTGCACTGTGCCCTGTCACATGGCCGTCACATGACCATCTGGTCAATGTCGAACCCTGAGATAAGAGGTGCTGGGTGGAAGATGGGTTTTTTTTTGGGAGATGGTGTTGAGCCAAAGTTAGCCTAGCGGTGATAGTTCCGACTTGGTTGTTCTGTCTCGGCTGACCACCTCACAAGAACTTGGGGAAGGAACTCCATGGTAGTTTATATTGCTTTGTTTTATACCTGTCTTGACAAAAAAATGACTCCACTGGGGGGGCAAGAGAGAGAGAATGTGAGGCTTTGAGGCCAACTCCAGAGCATATTCTGGGACAAAAGCACCATTCCACGTGAGAATGGCAGTCATCTGAACCTTTGAATAGACTCCAGGCAGCACTGAATCAAACCCTGGCTGATGGAGAAGAATAAAAGGCCAGTGCTTGGCACCAGCGTAAAGACCCATCAAACAAGGCCAAACTGGACCGGGCCAGACCTGGCGTGATGATACAATAGGACCAGGCATCATCAGGGGTCATTTGGCTCGGTACATGCTGGCACGATGATATTATATTCTCTGCAGTTTAAAATAATAGTTTACACAGCAGCAAACAGTTGGGAAGATAATCACTTAGGCAGAATAACAGGTTCGCTGAGCCAAGTCTTTAGGGTTTAGCCGTTATGTGCACGTCGGATCACTCAGGAATAACGCGTTTTACAGAGCACTTATAAAGAACAGCCTTTTATGCTCACCCAAAATGGAGTCTCGACGGAAACACAGATGCGTATAATTGATAAATCATGAGGGCGACTTTAGGGGGGGAAAACATTTTGATAGCGCCCAGCGTCTCAGATCTCCTGTAATCTGAACACTCCCTCAGATGAGCGGTAAAACTAACGTTGTTCTGTGCTTAGTTGGTTGCACATGTACGATGACGTGTTCAAGGTGCACGGCAACGAGACCTGGCAGGGCTCCGCTCCGAATCCCCTTGTCCTCTAAAAGGAAGTTGGCGTGTGGTACCGTCTGTGACCTACTGTACTTTGGAGAAAATAGTGCTACAGGCTGTACCGGTTTTTTTTTCTTCTTCTTCTTCCCCAATCCTTTTATAAAAAGAAATGTCATTTTCAGTCTACCGAGGGCGGGGGGAAAAAAAAGAAAAGAATAAAAGGAAATAATAAAACTATTGCTAAACTCAGCAGAGTCTTTTGTTTCCCGCCATTCAAGCCATACACAGACTTGAACGATCCATTCGGTTTGTGTCATTGCTTATTCAGGACATCGGCGTGCAGCAAAATGTCAATAGTTTATTCCGATAAGCAGTATCTGGGAGTTTCAGGCCGTGTGTCAAGATGGCGAGGTGATAAAAGCATTATGTGCTGACAGTCACACTCGCGCGCTCGCCAGGCGTGCGCTACAGAGGGGTGCTGCTCAGCCGTTTCTTTGTCCCGCTCTCTTCAGGTGGTCTGAAGGTATTGTGCCGGTAAGATGGATAAAGACACTGGTGTTGGGAATTGGCTGCTGACGCGAGCTTGTGTAATGTGATGTACCTGACATGAAGTATTTTTAACTGTGATGTGTCAGGCCCTGGGGTTCAGCTCGTCACCAAATAAATTAGCATTCAATTTCATCTGCCGCTTCAGACCTCGCAAATCACTGTCACGAGCTTAAGCTGCGGCGCACGCCTGTGCTTTAATAGAGGTGTTCAGGCAAAAAAAAAAAAAGGCAACCATGAAATATTCTGTCAGTCACCTTCCTTCAGCTGTCCTGCTGTGACCTCCTTATCATCATCTGACAAAGAAAAATAAGAGCGCCTTTGAAACCGTGCTATTGTGCACGTGCACAATGCAGCAAGTCGTCGAGGTTTGTCGCCGTGATTACGATGTGGTTAAAGTATCTTCACGCCGCACTTTACCGGCCGGGCCAGTCACACACCGAGCCCTGTTTAGTAACCCCCACCCCCTTACAGTCAGACTGCAAGCATAAACCTAGCAAATGAGAAACGCTGCATGTTCACATGTCCAGAGGCCCACTGCAGTAACACCCCCCCCCCTTCCTTACCACACTGGCTGCCAAGCTAGTACATTTTTCCCAAAGCCTTTCACGCCTTCTTGCCATTTCCCCACCAGACAGCCTTGAAACTGGTGAGTTATTGCACCCAAATTGGTCCGTGTGTGTGTGTGTGTGGTACGTAGGCATTCACAGGACATTCCTTTTCAATTAAACATGCACTTGCAAGACTGGCACAAATGACACAAAGCCCCCCCCCCCCCAATTTCCTCAAATTAAAGGGATTTCAGGCAGAGCTGAACGGATGCTCTTTTTATTGAGGAAAGTAAGAACCCTCTTGATTTTCTTGCTCTGGTTAGTCTATTGTGTGAGGCAGACGGAGTAAACTAGCACCGTTTCTGCGTGGATGAGCTGAGATGTACAGTGGAAGATGGGATGGAAGCTTTGGATGGCGCCTCCGGAGGAATTGCAAAGAGTGTGTGTGTGTGTGGGGGGGGGGGGGGCACAGAAGATGGATGCCTACTTGCAGCCCCTAGTGTCCCCTCTCTCACTCACACACACACATGCACTCTTAGATCCCGTGAGGCTGAACATGCCTGAAAACACTTTGAGGCATGTCACTCTGCATAAGTGTGTGAGTGTATGTGTGTGTGTGTGTACACTTGTGCGAGTGTGTATGGCTTATACAGTTTGTGAGTGGGCATGTGTGCCTGGGTGTGCTTGTGTTAGCAGGCAAAGGCAAGTGTTAGCTTTGATGAAAGGCTGTTGTCATCTGCTCTCCAGAAGAGTAACCATCAGCGCTCCCGGTGGATCGTGGGACAGGCATTTCTTTTGTACAACACTGACTAAAAGAGTACAGTGCATTAATCTAACCCTGCTTGGGGGAAACAAAGGAAGGCCCAGTGATACCTGCATAACAATAGTGCGAGGATGGAGACGGAGCATTTTAACTACTGCAACGCAACGGTAATGTTACTCATAGCTGACATGGCCGATATTGTACTATCACGACTTATTTAACGCTCTTCTTGTTTGTTTCTTACAGTGGGTTCTCAAACCTTCATGTGTATCCTTTTTTTCCCCCATCAAGCAGGGAGGAAAGCAGAGCGCCCCCCCCCCCTTTCTCCCAAATTGTATCCGGTCATGGGCAGCATGATGGCAGTGGTTAGCGCGGTTGCCTCACAGCAAGAGGGTCCTGGGTTCAAGCCCCGGGGTAGTCCAACCTTGGGGGTGGTCCTCTGTGTGGAGTTTGCATGTTCTCCCCGTGTCTGCGTGGGTTTCCTTCGGGGGCTCTGGTTTCCTCCCACACCCCAAAGACACGTAGGTCAGGTGAATCGGCCGTACTACATTGTCCCTACGTGTGAGTGAGAGAGTGTGTGTGGGCCCTGTGATGGACTGGCGGCTTTTCCATGGTGTCTCTCTGCCTGCCGCCCAATGACTGCTGGGATAGGCTCCATAATCCCCGCGACCCTGAGTAAGGATAAGCGGTTTGGATAATGAATGTATCCGGCCAACTACCCCACTCTTCCAAGCCGTCTCGGTCGCTGCTCCACCCCCTCTGCCGATCCGGGGAGGGTTGCAGATTACCACGTCTCCTCCTATACATGTGGAGTCGCCAGCCGCTTCTTTTCACCTGACTGTGAGGAGTTTCACCAGGGGGACGTAGCGTGTGGGAGGATCACACTATTCCCCATAGTTCCCCCCCAAACAGGCGCCCTGACTGACCAGAGGCGGCGTTAGTGTAGCGACCAGGACACATACCCACATCCAGCTTCCCACCCAGAGACATGGCCGATTGTCAGATTGTGTCTGCAGGGACGCCCGACCAAGCCGGAGGTAACACGGGGGCTCAAACTGCCGATCCCCGTGCTGGTAGGCAACGCCCCGGAAAGCAGAGATTTGAACAAAGTACGGTAGTGAAATACAGGAAGACACCCTAAAACGAATCAAATCCTTTTCCAGCTGGGGACAAGAGATTTGTGCTAGCTGGCTGGCTTGCTCAACATGCTTTACTATGACTGAAGAAAAAGTTACCAGAAACAGTCAGCTGATAAATGAAGACGTGTTTCACAAGCCCTAGAAATGGTAATCAAGATTAAATCCGTCCAGTAGACCGAGTTCTCCCCGCCCTTGCGGTCTAACCTAGGTGTCCTTGGAGTCTTGGTGCTTGTTTCTGGTTTTCTCTTATTCTCTTCTCTTGTCCTCCAGGCTAGCATGTGAATCAAGTTAGCAGAATTACCTATGTCTTAAGACCGCACCCTGGGTAATGGCTACCATGGCTGCAGCTGAGTAACGAGAGACGATGTCCTTCAATAGAAGGGAGGGGATGGAGTTATCAAAAGAACTTTTTTTTTTTTTACTTGAAAGAAATATTCATTTCTAATCTCAGCCAACCACGTACAACAAAAACTACCCAAAGGATCTGCAGCCGCTTCCCCCATTCGGTGTTGTTTTGCTATTACTGCTACTTGCAGCAAAGCAAAACTATTTTAAAGAGGGGTTATCCATTCTGGTGGTGTAATGTAATCTACGTGTAAATCATATTGAAGCACCCTGACTTGGATTACAATGGATACATGGTACAGCAGAAACTGGCAGTTGACCTTTTAATGAGGTGAGACGGACTTACGGATGCTACACAGAGACATTTGTTTCATACAGATTTCTTCAATTTGGAAATACCTTTTCCTGGTACCAAAATGTAAGGGACGGCAAGAATATACTGTTAAATAAGTTATGAATCTGGTATAGAAATGCAAACCCCCCCCCCCAAAAAACAAACTAAAAACCAAATTGGTTTGAAGTGGTTGAAAATGTAAACACATCAGTTGCAGCTAGAAAAGCACTATATAAATGCAATCCATCCATCCATCCTCACTTTTTTTGGATTATAGACATGTTATCTATGCATATGCAACCCTCTAATTTATTGCGTGCTACAGCTGTGCCTCGATGGTTGCCAAACCCAACCGAGACAGTGGTTGCCAGTGTGTATCCCCAGCTTTCATATCGCTAACGCGCCCCCCCCCCCCCACCACCACCACCACCCACCCACCCACAGGAGAGCCAGGAGATATCTGCACAGGCTTCATTTTCACTCCTTTCAGGGTCACTGCAGCCCTCACTGTGTCTTACAAAAAATAGCATTCGTATCAAGACAGACACTGTGCTGTCAACAAATTACAGGCTTTACTTCTCTCAATGCATGACATGGAAACTACTGTACAGGAGAAAGCTTCTATTAGAGACCGCGTGGGGTTCGCATGCATGGTGAAGATGAAACGCGTAAGTGCCATGTAAATGAATGTCAATTGGAAAGGCACTGAAACAGTTGGGGGAGAATTCAGCGGCCCCTGCAGAACCGTGGGCACTGTTAATATTGTCAGCACTGTGGCTGATTGAAGAGAATGGGAGACGGGGCTGAGCTCGTGGGCAGCCACCCAGATCATATTAGCGGAGGAGTGAACCAAGAATCAATTTCGACATGCTTTTAGTCTCCAAAACTACAGCTGCCCGACTGCCTCCAAGCTCGCAAATAATACCCACAATGTGCCAAGGCATGCATATCGTCAATCACAGTTTTATGAGGCAATCTGAATACCTAATGGAATTATGTCAAATGATTAATGGCATTGATTAGGCTCTACATTTAAATCAACTGAATGGTTTTACTCATCGCTATTTTCAATTTTTGGACAACCGATTTTCCATTCTACATTTAAAGTTGTGGTATTCCCCTCCGGCTGTGTTTCAGATAACACAGATGCCGACGGCTGCTCCCAGACAGCGTGCCTCTCATGGCAGGTTCCAGACAGGTGTAGTTACGGCTATTGTAAGTAATTGATACATCATTATTTTACTGCGAAGGAGCTCAGTGCGCGAGGCCATGAACGAGGGGCGAAAGGCACCACAGAGGAAACGCGAGGTTCGCTCTTGGCCAACTTAGTACCTGCATGTCTCTGTATGCGTGCAGACAAGGTCGATGCCTTGATTGTGGGGGCCTTGGGTTCGACACAACAGGACAACAAAGGGAGTTGTGATGTCTTTATTCATGAGAGCGTTATTGGATATCTACACAAAAGCGGTTTACCCTTGTGAATTGTTTAAACACAGTTCCTACTAGTACGTGAACAATACCAACAGACCTTGAAAAATGTCTGTCTGTTGTTGCACCGTTTCGTTGTAACTCGGGTAAGAATCTGTGATAAATGATTGTGAAGATTTATTTTCAAGTGTCGTATGTATGCTGTTTGTGGATGAGCCTAGGGGTATACAAGTGTGTGTACACGTGCTTGTATCAACGAGTGTGTGTGAGTGAGCTCATCAGCACAGGCTATTTTCTTTTCTTTTTTCCAGTTTTCTGCTTCTGCTTCTCATATTGACAGCTTTGAGGAAGCACATTGTAATAAAACAATTTCCTGTATGCAAATGGCCTGTTTACATATCCCTGGCCCAGTTGTTGTCACTTGACAGACTGAGAGAATGTGAAGAGAGCAGCTATACAATGAAAAATGAGAAGAATAAGACTTGGATGAAAAATAAAATCTAATGAACCCACTTTCAGCTGCGGACATGCTGAAGACTGATGTTACTGGACAGATGCCGTGTTTCACACACACACACACACACACACACACACACACACACACACACACACACACACACACACACACACTCATATATATGTAGCCTGGGTGCATCGGATTACAAATACATCAATGCCACTATTCACTCCAGCTTTATAAAAGCCTGCTGATATAGGAGCCAGTGGAGAAGCTTAGATAAGTGAGGCCGAATCATTGAAAATGAAAGGATGACGCAATGTGCAGGGTGCATTTAAACGTGTGGCGAGTGAGAGAGAGAGAGACAAAGATAAAGACTGAGAGCTGTAGGGCGAGCAGGGGTGGGGCTTGGTGGTGGTGGTGGTGGCTGGATGGGGGGGGGGTTAATGTGATGCTGCGACAGTGCTACGGGACGTGAGAGGATGTTGTGGGATGAAGATGGGTTAACTGCCTGCATCTACACATCGAGGGCTGTGGTGTCGATGGTGATGAGATGTTCGGAAAGAGCCGGAGCACACCTGCTGGGCTAATTCACAGCCAGCGATTCACTGCCACCATTGTGCTCTGGCTAAGTGCAGTCCTCTCATGCAAGTCTTTCACGTTGGGGTTTATGCATCGCCTATGTAACGTAATGACACCAATCAGCCTTTTTTTTTCTCCTTTGCAGCAAAACCTATCCTGCAGCCGCCTAAACTCATCATCATAATCATCATAGTGGTGCCATGCTGCATGGAAAAGCTGAATACAGCACCGCTCTGGCTCTGTATCTGGTTCAAGATCACAGCACAGGTAATCATGCTGTTTTTGAGCTGCTCCTTATCAGCCGTCTTACGTGGGGAAAATAAGGGAGCGCTGCTCCTCACGTTTTTTTACTGAGGACACGGTAAGAGCTGCACTCGAGTTGAGAAGGATGTGAGCAGGTGTATAGGGGCCAATTAATGCCTCAGTCTAGATGCCGGTACCATTTAGGATGTGGCACTTATTCATCAATAAATGCCAGGAAGGAATGAAACTGATATTCTCTCCAGCCCACACATGCCCACGCTCAAGTCTCTACACACAAACTGTTAAAAAACATAGCATCGACCCCAGAGATTAGAATACAGAGCTCTGCGAGGAGGAAATACATTTGACCAGGCATCAGGATGCATGTTTTTGAGGCCCTGTGGCGAGATCCCCCATTTAATGACACTTTATGCTGACCTCTGCAACCCTTTTTAGCAAATACACATCTATAAACAACAGTTTCAGAGAGGCTGCCTTCTAATCATCTTCACTCCATGACTTTTCTACATTTCCATTACGAGACGATGCCTGTGTGGAGCTTTTTGCTCTGTTCTTCTCGGTCGTCACGGGGAAATATAGTGCAGTAATTCACTGATAGCACTCGTTAACGGCTGGAGTGATAGTTGGAGAACAACAGCTCCAGAATCTCATCTTGGTGCGCTAATATGATGAGACGGGTGCTGGGTGCATGAGGGCAGGCAATATAATTACAGTCTCTTCCCGGAACGCAATCTTTCAGGGAAGAGTCGGGGTGGGGGGGGGGGGGATGACAGGAGCGCGG
This sequence comes from Lampris incognitus, assembly GCF_029633865.1. Classification (NCBI taxonomy): domain Eukaryota; kingdom Metazoa; phylum Chordata; class Actinopteri; order Lampriformes; family Lampridae; genus Lampris; species Lampris incognitus. The sequence goes on from NC_079223.1 coordinate 9,304,145, forward strand.
TAGAGACAAAACAGTCTCCATTTGGGAGCAGGGGGATGGGGGCCAGAGAGCTGGTATTCCGTTGGGGAGGTGGAGAGTGAAAAGTGAGGTAAATGGGAGATAATGCTAGCCTGGCGAAGGCAGCCAGCCTTTCTCTCTCAGCTCCCCGGCTCTTCAACTCAATTCTCCGTGGGGCTACCCATCAGCTGCTGCCGGCCTCCACAAAGAGATGGGGGCATGGGAGGAGGAGGAGGGAATGGGGAGACGGAGACAGAGGGGAGAGGGGGACTTGCACATCATAGATGTTTGTTTGTTTTCCAGAAAGGATCTTGGAGCCATGACCGAGGAAGGGCTGGCTGTATATCTCTATTAACATTTCTATTTATGCAAAAGGGCACACACAAGGAATCCATGTATTAAATCAGCAAGGGGACATAACACTTGATTTTCTTTGGCCATAGAGTTTGTTTACAGTTGGGGATGTCACCTAACTTGATAAATCCCTGTGCAAGTGCTTCCAGGATGAGGAGGCCCCTGCAGCAGATGTTGCATAAAAAAAGCCAGTCTATTCAGCTTTACTCAACAGCGGTAACACGATCATAAATCCTTCAAACACATATTCACCCTTCATCGCTGCTGCAGGATTTCCACAATCATGCCTTTGGGGACAGCAATGTTGAGCAACATAAAAAATGTGGCCAAATTATGGCCACAGTTCAGGGATCATCATGAGGTAAGGGACCAGCAGCATCACCATTCTTCTATAACTTAAATGGGTGTGACAAAACTAATAATAGTGTGTACTATAAATAAATTGATAACTCGTTTGTGTCCTTTTGAAACCAATGTACATGCCTGTTCCAAGATGGTGCTTCAACCATAATTCTGGATCTACCTTTCTGCCACGTGGTCATCTAACCGCCAGCCTTTGCTTTGCAATGAGGCTAACATGGCCAACTACAGATGGATACACAGGTGGGTGTTGCGGTGTTGTAGTACTCGAGTCCAGGACTCGGACTCGAGTCTGACTCAAGTCCTGATTTTCAGGACTCGTGACTCGACTTGGACTTGAGCACTGATGACTCGGACAAGGACTCGAGCAATGACTGCATTCGGACTCGGAAGTTGGAGATGAGGACTCGGACTTGTTAATTGATAAAGACTGCTTTTGTGTTGTTTTTGTTAGTTTTTTTGTAATAGGCCCTAATAATTTGGCATAAGATATTGATAGCTATATTAATACCATAACATTGATCACCACATTCTAATAGGATGCGGTGATCAATAGCTTTTTTACGGTGCCAGAGTGGAGCACTGGAGCCCATCTTGGAACTCGACTCAGACTCAACCTTGATGACTCGGACTCCGACTCAGGTAATGGGGACTTGACTCGGACTCGACTCGAACACTGGGGACTCGAGACTCAACTCAGACTTGAGGTTTAGTGACTCGACTACAACACTGGGGTGTTGCTAGTGCACATTACCAAAACACAAACTGAGGAATTCTTAGAGAAAGGCATCAGTCCTAGTTACGATCACTATACATTATACCTTCAGAGCATTTCATCTCTAGCAAATATAACACATAACAAGAGTAGACAGTATAAACAAAAAGTCATGTTTGTATTCTCTGGGCAGTCGATTTAGAGAAAGGTAAACAGACATACCTTGAAAGAGTTCGGACATTTTCTTCTTGTAGATGGTGAAGTCAGTTTCCAGGAAGACACAGAATATGACTCGAGTGATCTGCACAGGGGGAAGAGTGAGAGATAAAGAGACTTAATTATTGTGGCTGCTTATTTCAGAAAGGGCACTGTTGGGAATTACACACGACTAAGGAGCCAAATGAACAATTGAAAGATCTGATGATAGTTGTCTGCAATGACAGGATACAATCATAGCTAAAGTACTGTTCAGAAATGCAATTAGATACCTCACATTCAAGACCACCCAAACTAGACCCTCTGAGACAACTTTAAGTGAATATTACAATGCGTTACATCAGACGGTGCATATCTGAATGAAAGCCTCGGTTAGAGGGGTGCAATATCCCTCGGTATCACTCACAAAGTGCAACTACATGAAATTGCACCATTATAGATCAATAGTGAGTGCCACGGTGCTCAGAAGCTTCAGGTTTCAGCTCTAATTGTATGGCAGATGTGACAAGGGATTTGTAATGACTGTAGGCTTCTCTTTACCCTGCAATTACAAATATATTAATTTTCTCCACTGCATATTTTGCTCCTATTTGTTAGCTCAGTAGAAATCCAATAACCCCCCCTCCCACCCCCCCGGAAAGTATAAAAAAATAAATCCCTTAGCGTACTGAATACTTGAATGATTTTGGCCCTAATGCTCAAAAAGATGATAGGATTGGAGAGCAGCACTTTCTCCAGAGCTCATTCAGCCCTGCAGACATATCAGCCAAGCAGCTCTACGTATAAATAATGTATTTATGTGCACTTATTCAATAAAAAAGGCATACACTCCCTGTGTTCATATCATCCCCACAAAACCATGTCTTAATTTCATCTCTTTGACTGTGCACATTGTAATCATGGCTTATCATTTAGCAGTATGACTATCCATTTGCAATGTACAACCTCCCTGTTGAGAGAATTGCATATTTTTTTTTAAAGAAACACACAATGGGTTGTCTGAGATATTGGGGGGGGGGTTGTCTTAATAGAATCTAATTTCATCTTCATTCCTCCACTTTGTCTTCTTTAAGTGGAACCTCGGGTATTCGAGCATCAGTCACAGTCAGGGAGGTGCATTAGACAACATGACAGCAGATAATCGCTTCACTGAATAATGGCAATTTGACACCATAGCCGTGATGGTGGCCAACCGTGGGCTGTCTACGCCCAAAACAGGGATAATCGAGTTATAGGAAGATAAGGAGAGCTCCAGAGCATTGGACCCAGCCCGGCCAACAGGCCCGACACAGGGATCTGATCTAAAGAGCCCCCCCTCTATTAACAGTGTATGACCTGTGCTCTGGAATACATGTTAGAAGCTGAATGCTAGATGGTAACTTTTTGTTTTTGCCCAAAATCTTGGGGGGGGGGTTTGTTCATGAATTGTAGGGGCCGTTTACAAGGTGACGTTTTCAACATAAAACGGTAAAGTATTGTAAACTACTAAGAAGACACGTTAGCCCCTAGCTAATGGGTCTGACCCTTTAGCCGAGCGGTTAGTGATGTCGCCTTGTGGTGCAGTACACCCCGTATCGAATCCCGCACCGGGCAAGAAAATAACGCAAACTTTTGAAACCGGGTCCCAGAGCGAAACCGTTAGAAAACGCGACGCCGTGTCGCCGCGTAAACTGAGCAAGACCGAGTCCTGCCAAAACGGTGAAGTCACGGCTCCACGTCGCACTCGCGCAGCACGTTTTCAGTCAAATGGCCGTGAGCGAGTAAGAAGACAACGTTAACAATGGCGGATTACCGAGCTGCATCTGCGTTCGGCCGTTACCTCTGCTAAGTTTATGAACGCTAACCAACGTTTCCTCGGAGTTTTGACGCCTTATAGTCCAGGGTCACTCGGAGTAACAACTCCACTTCATCGTCTGTTGTAGAACCTGATAATGTAATAAAAATCTGCTTGAGTCCATTGAAAATGCAATAAAACCTGATAATGTAATAACTCCCTGATAATGTAATAAAGTGCATTTCCCAATAATGTAATAAGCTTTTTACCAATAATGTAATAATAGTGTGACATTAATGGCACGTTATTACATTATCAGGTTAGCCTTCATTTCCCTGGTCCTGATAATGTAATAATTCCCCAATATTGTAACAATTTAACAGCAGACCACCCATAAATGGATTCAAGTGGCGATACTGTTTAAGCAACGCAAGCTCGAGAGGTCTAGTGCCACCGACAGGTCAAAGTTGGACGTGCATGAATGCTCTACTCTTCCTCAAAGCTACCTCCAAGCTACTTCCACACATGTTTTTTCTCAGTTGGATCATTTTATTACATTATCAGGTTTTATTGCATTTTCAATGGCCTCAAGTGCATTTTTTATTACATTATCAGGGTTATTACATTATCGGGGTTATTACATTATCAGGGTTATTACATTATCGGGGGGGGGGTTTATTACATTATCGGGGGATTTATTACATTATCAGGTTCTACATCCGTCCAGACGAAATGGTTTGTTTCGGAGCGTACACTCGCCGTCGTCTGTTCACTCGCCGCGCTGAGAAGAAAGCGTTTGTGCGCAGGCGCGTGGTGGAAGAGCGCTCTACTAGAAAGTTTCACCGCCATCTACTGGCCGGGCATGCGTACTACAGCGTTTTCAGTCGTTTCCTGCAGATGTGGTCTGAACGCGGAACTTTTTTAAAACGCAAAGGAAAAGCTTGTCCGTTTTTAGCGAGACCGTTGTCTTGTAAACGTGGCCGCAGGCTCATCCGCTCAAAAACGAAAGAAAGCTTTAAGGCTTCTCTGAAGTCACGGGCTCTCTGACAAACAGACCACCTGGTGCTGGAGGCCACGGGATGACAGCTCTCCAGGAATGTCCACTGCCTTCTCACCGAACGCCATCCTAAAATGGAGCGCCTGCAGTCAAACCTCCAACTAATGCCCTCGCATGGAAACACCCACACACATGCACACATACATCATAAAATCTGACTAATTAATGATTAGATTTCTCAGGTGCCTTTCAAAAGAGGGAGGAAAAAAAACTCTTGGGTCACCTAATGTTTATGCAAAAAAAAAAAAAAATTGGAAGAACTTGCCACGTGGAAATCAATTCAAATTCTGTGCCCGCATGTCTTCTTTTTCTTTCTCCTTTTCTCTCTCTCTGGAAAATGGCTGGAGGGAGAGTGGCACCACTTTTTTCCCCCCATACAGACTATGAACATATTATGGATTTTTGATAGATATCCGTAAGGCCAGGACACCAAATCAAAACAGAGACGCAGGTCATAATACACCCTTGAAATTCTATCCGTATCCAAACAAACATCACGGGCTGAGGCTTGGCAGCAGCATGAAATGAACCAAATCAAATGTGTCTGAAAGAGTGATCTGTGACTATCTCTTGGTGAAAGTGTATTTCAGTTCATCCTATTCAAATACTGCTGTAAAATGGCCCTGCCCCATCTACGCAGTCACTGTGGTGTCGCGGAGTCAAGAAGAGACGCCTTATCTCCTGCATGCACACATACTATATACAGTGACGGGAGGGGAACTCACGGCCTTCTCGTCTCAACACCGCAACATGAAACTGAATACAGTAGAACATGTGCTCCTGACGGGCTCCAACCAACACACCATATACGAGAGAGAGAAGTATACATCGAGAGAAATGTAAATAGATTTGAGCTACTTTTATCACTTTTGATATACAGGATGCAATAAATTGTCACGATAAACTTTGAAACAGCTGTGAAATCCATCAAGCTGAGACGCAGACTCCTGTGCATCACATCTGCTTTGGTTTTTCACCTTTCTGATTTGGTGCGATGTCAGCGGTTGGTTGGCTCTTTGGCTCTTATTCAAAACACATCCCCTCATGGATATTAGTCATGCATTGATTTTTTTTTCCTTGTGAATACTTCTTTATAGATTTATGTGAGCTCCAGCACAAAACTTCTACTGAAAATGGTTAACATGGTCTCACACTGACATATAATTCTGACAGATAATGCGTGTGCATGAACATTATGGGGCAGAAATGCTAATAGATGCTACGTTAGTTTGTATTCTATTTAGTCAGAGGCACGATATCTTGGTCCACGGCAATGGGAAGTAATGTGTGTGTCGTGTGTTAAGTGTGCGCCCTACAGATGCCAAGGTTGGGAAAGTTAATGGAGGACTAATTAGAAAGCTGGGATCACTGCGTGCTTGCCGGCCCAGTCATTACTCATCCCTGATTGGAGGGCTGTTGCCAAAGGGGGACTGCAATATGATTGTGTCCCCTGGTTGCATATGGAAGGAATGGTTCGCTCAACAGAAAAGTGTGCTGCACAAAAAGGTATGGGGCAATAACACCTGGTTTACCCTGTGCCGGTCTGATTCGGGCTTGTTGGAGACATGGCCACATCCAGGTAAAAGCCCTAGCATGGACTAGAATATTTCTGAGGAAATCAGCACGTTTTTTCAAACAGGGAACTTTAGGGGCTTATTCATTCACTTATTAATCAAAATCATCTCGGACAAAGGCTCATGAAACATTTTTTTTAACAATATTTGGCACAAACTTTTGCATGACAATTTGACGCTGCTCCACTTATTTAGTGTTACCAATTCACGAATTTTTGGGAGTTGAACCAAACAACAATTTAAAACTTGTTGCGGTTGACTTGATCAAACAGGCAGCTCCTGTGAGCAAATGTGCACATGTGATTAGGTGATGGGGCAAAGTGATATTTTAGACTGCGTTGTAAAAACAGTCATTTACAGTGGCATGTAAATTGGTACACATCAGTGCAATACAGGATAAGGTGTCGTGCAGCAAGTTGCAGATCTCGGTGTGGGCATTCCATTAAAATCCTCCGCGGAACATTTTATTCATCTGCCATAATCAATTCGAAACCGGCGCCTCTTAGTTGTAAATGAGTTCTGAATATATGATAAGACTAAAACTAATTAAAATGATAATGCCGTGGGTTCAACCTGACTACCTACGCCTCTGCAGCTCATTTGCATGTCACTTGAGATGTGAAAAAACAAAACATGAGAGTGGCTCTCTCCTGATTGATGGCAGGTAGGCCGTGAGTGTCAGGCATCTGTGCTGCAACGCAAAGCAGCGACTAAATGTTTATTTTCTTTAATACACAAATCTTGTGTTTATGAAAAGTGTGGGGTCCCCCCCCCCTTTTTGTGAGTGTCTGTGACTCATCTTGCCTACGGACGGTTCACCAGGTGCCCTGGCTTCTTACTGGTTGGCTAATAGATGAGCTGTCATGGCTGGCCACCCATGCCCATAATTACATTGGGGGGCAACGCCAGCAGAATCTGCAGCACACACACTTTACTACTTGCATTTCCTTCTTGATTCTGTCACAAACGATAATAGGGACAGGTTGCCCTAGCATGTCTGCCCCAGCTGGGGCCCAACCCATGGGAGACGTGTGTCTACGTGCGTTTTCTGCCGCTTAGATTTCGAGGCATGGGCAGATGAGGAATGGGTTACTGGTTGCATCCAGATGGACAACAGCAACAGCAGGGTGACTGAACCTTGTGGTGAACACACTAGCTAAAAAATACCCAACTGTAAATGTAATTCACACATACGCGTGTGTGTGCGCACCCATATGTGCGCACACAAACATAAACGCAAATAGGGAGTGACGCTGGATGTCACGGTGATCTCTCTTTCATAGACACATCCACAGAAATACCGTACAGCGGCGATGTGACATGAAAAAAGGAAACCCGTTATTACATATATCTACATCATGCACACGTGTTGACGGCACGTGTTGTAATGTTTGATGCGCTGAACGATTCCCAGGAATAAACCCCGACTGAAAAATATATCACCACAAAATAAAGCCTTGCGGCGGGTCTCGTCAGACGTCATCGGCGAGCGTTCGTCTCCTTTGTTGTCGGCAGCATTAGATTTGGCAGTTGCTTCCCCGGGAGGCAGGTGGCCCATATCCAGGCCTTATTACCCATGTAATTACATACACCTGCGCCGTCGCTTGGACACACAGTCGGCAGCAAGCTCGGGGAACTCGGCATGGCTCTGACCGGCATCCGTGGCCAGACCTGAGCAAACTCCCCCAACAAATTGATAACACGACACCCCGGCAAAGTCCGCATGTCCACCTCTCCACTGCCGTTTTACTTGAGCTGCAGTGACGCGGTGGCAGGGCTGTCAGCGGCGGCCGGGGACTGGCGCCGGTCACTCGGGTGGAGAGCCGGAGCTGTCGGCGGCTCTTCAGTTTGACTTTGATTGACCCTGTCGGCTGAGAGAGCCGCCGCAGCCCCACCTACAGCCGGCTGGCGAATTATCATTTCAAAGAAGTGCCCAGAAAAGGTTATAGCCCTTTGAACAAAACGCCTCGATCCATGCATCAAAGGATAAGCCTGACATCGGGGCTTTTAGAAGCCACGGATGCCACTACAGCTCGGAGGAAAGAGCTGAGCACAAATTCTTTACTTTTCAAAGCTGTTCGTCGTTAGATGCCCAACGTGTCATAGGAAGGGCAATAGCGTTATCGGTGGAGTTAGCCTGTTATGCTAATCGGAGGATGGCTTGTGGTAAACGCCTATGTTGTACACACAGGCGTTTACATAGGCACACAGTAGTCAGCACCGACTCATTCAGTACTCGGTATGACTAATTAGAGGACATGGTTTCAGATACATGTTGCAAACTGTGGAATATTTTCAGAGGATAATAATGTCCTGTTCCATTCAGAACATCCACCCACCCATCCATCCATTATCTGAACCGCTTATCCTGCTCTCAGGGTCGCGGCGGGGATGCTGGAGCCTATTCCAGCAGTCATCGGGCAGCAGGCGGGGAGACACCCTGGACAGGCCGCCAGGCCATCACAGGGCCCACACCCACACATATTCACACCTAGGGACAATTTAGTCCGGCTGATTCACCTGACCTACATGTCTTTGGACTGTGGGAGGAAACCCACGCAGACACGGGGAGAACATGCAAACTCCACACACAGGATGACCCACCAAGGTTGGACTACCCCGGGGCTCGAACCCAGGACCTTCTTGCTGTGAGGCGACCGCACTAACCACTGCGCCACCGTGCCGCCCCATTCGGAACATTCTCAGACATAATACATCAGCAGTCCCGATGTAAATTCTATTAACTATGCATGTACCACTGATTTTGAGCTAAACAAATCGTTCCTCCTGTATTTATTAAGGCACCGCTCTTCTGTATGGCATAGACGAAAATGGAGTACAGCATGCTTGAGACGTCTCACTTTCAAGCTCAAATATTCGAAAATTGTTCTCTCAAACTGAAACAGACAGCGTTCGACTTTCACACACTTTCAGCCAACCCTGCCTGCTCCCACTGCCAGCAGCCCTGCAAAAAGAGCTGTTCTGTCTGATCACAAAACCATTTTGGTAAAAAAGACCAACAAATCCACTCCCTTTGTTTTCTATTAGCTTGATTTTTCAGTAGGAGAACTTGGAAAAATACACCTGTAAAGAATACTTAACAGCTTATTAGTAGTTTTTTTTTCTTGTAAATCTCACAAAAGCTGAGCAGAGATCCTTTTCAAGAAGATGGGTTGATAGTAGCTGTATATATTTTAAGGTGGCAGCTTGCTTGCAATGAGCTTTACACCAACTTACTGCAGAGAAATGTCAATAACTTCCCATAGGAACTTAACAACTGTAATTGACTTCATCTAGCTGCAGCTAAATGTTTGGCAGTTCATCGCCACTGACAGTAATGAAATCTTTCTCCAGCATCATGAGAGCTTGTAAGCATCCTGGAGAGTTTAGGGGTCCTCAAGGGGGACATTAGTACAATCCACTGGAAAGCCACTAGAGCTTTAAGCGTCACAATACTACGGTGTCTCTGCAGCATGGGCAACAACCTCCACTGACAAATTTGTCAATTAATATGGATACTCAAATAATTATAATGATGGAAGGCCAATAGCCAGTCTATGGGGAATAGGGTAAGTGTGTGGAGACTGGAATGGGCTAGTTTAGAAAAGGAATTATAAAGATGTCAGGTAGTCTATCTACTGCAGAGGTCAGAGGGGAATGATGAGGGAAGGGCTCATATGAGGTCTATATGTAAGATCCATTGCTGCATGGGTAATGATCTGACCTCTGGACATCCAGTAGCTCGTCCTTTAACGGGCTCTGCTGAAGAGGTAGGAGATTGTGTGTGTGTGTGTCTGTGCCTGTTTCTCTATATATGTTTTAGATTTGGCACAAAGGGTCCAACAATAGGCTACCGACTAAGGCAACTTCATCTGTGGCCAATTTGTAGGTTTTTCTATCATCCCAGGAGTAAATCTCCCCATTTCCATTCAGAGTAGTCTGGCCTAACCACTGTGAGAAACTTGTATAGAGTTTTGATGGTGGTGACCAAATCTGGTCGTACAGGTCCCACCCTTTCCTCTCTAGGCCTATTGTGCTACAAATTTCCACATACCCCATAGCAAAACTAGAAACTTGGCAACATCTGTAACTACGATAACTACATGTAATTACAGGTTTGACTCACTCTGCCATTTACATTCTCATTCTGATTTATAAAGCTGATTCACCTGACCTGCATGTCTTTGGACTATGGGAGGAAACCGGAGCCCCCGGCGGAAACCCACGCAGACACGGGGAGAACGTGTTGGGCCTGTGTGATAGTCTGGCAGCCTTTCCAGGGTGTCTCCCCGCCTGCCACCCAATGACTGCTGGGATAGGCTCCAGCATCCCCACGACCCTGAGAACAGGATAAGCTGTTCGGAAAATGGATGGATGGATGTCTTACACACCTACTTTTGAATTGTGATGTCCTTGCCTGTTTGCGAAATGGCCACAGTAAAAGCTTGGTTCTTCAGATATGGCCTCTTGTCTGTAGGGAGTTAACGTCAGCAGCTGTTGCATCGCCAGCTCTAATGGGCCCAGACATTTCTTCTAAATCTTAAGCATGTCGCTCTTTCATGATCATATTCAATAGAGAGCGCTTGATTCCTTTATAATTAAAAATGCAAAGTCAACAAACGTCCAAATTTTTTGATGGAGTTTTGCCAAAAGACGTCTCCTTTGCTCACTTCCCCGAATCATCGACATACTTGCCATCTCAGGATCCAGAGGATAAATCATCTGACGATGATTTATCTCTGGGGACAATGGCCAATATTTCAGGGCTTCCGGTGTAGCTCTAGGCTGCTCGCGTCCGTTTCCTATGAAGACTTCCTCTTTCATGCTCCTGTCATTGTTTACGGTCAGATTAGCCACTTGAGACGCAAGAATGGAGTTGGAGTTGTGAGACAACGTCTACAACCAGATTGGTTCACAAGTAGTCAACATGAGTCGAACATATCCCCGCACTATACACCAACATCGAGACTTTTTCTAGGCGTTTTAGGTCCAGATATTTCAGCCAATGTGTTCCGCCTCTTTCGCTCCCCACATGGACTGTTACCAACATGCAACCATAGCATGTTCCTGTAGAAATTGTTGCCTACTCAAACGTGATTGGTCAACAGTACTTGGACTAAAAAAAAAACCTTCCCATGCCTACTGATTTTATATATATATATATATATATATATATATATATATATATATATATATATACACTACCGTTCAAAAGTTTGGGATCACCCAAACAATTTCGTGTTTTCCATGAAAAGTCACACTTATTCACCACCATATGTTGTGAAATGAATAGAAAATAGAGTCAAGACATTGACAAGGTTAGAAATAATGATTTGTATTTGAAATAAGATTTTTTTTACATCAAACTTTGCTTTCGTCAAAGAATCCTCCATTTGCAGCAATTACAGCACTGCAGACCTTTGGCATTCTAGCTGTTAATTTGTTGAGGTAATCTGGAGAAATTGCACCCCACGCTTCCAGAAGCAGCTCCCACAAGTTGGATTGGTTGGATGGGCACTTCTTTGAGCAGATTGAGTTTCTGGAGCATCACATTTGTGGGGTCAATTAAACGCTCAAAATGGCCAGAAAAAGAGAACTTTCATCTGAAACTCGACAGTCTATTCTTGTTCTTAGAAATGAAGGCTATTCCATGCGAGAAATTGCTAAGAAATTGAAGATTTCCTACACCGGTGTGTACTACTCCCTTCAGAGGACAGCACAAACAGGCTCTAACAGGTACTATTTAATGAAGATGCCAGTTGGGGACCTGTGAGGCGTCTGTTTCTCAAACTATAGACTCTAATGTACTTATCTTCTTGCTCAGTTGTGCAACGCGGCCTCCCACTTCTTTTTCTACTCTGGTTAGAGCCTGTTTGTGCTGTCCTCTGAAGGGAGTAGTACACACCGGTGTAGGAAATCTTCAATTTCTTAGCAATTTCTCGCATGGAATAGCCTTCATTTCTAAAAACAAGAATAGACTGTCGAGTTTCAGATGAAAGTTCTCTTTTTCTGGCCATTTTGAGCGTTTAATTGACCCCACAAATGTGATGCTCCAGAAACTCAATCTGCTCAAAGAAGTGCCCATCCAACCAATCCAACTTGTGGGAGCTGCTTCTGGAAGCGTGGGGTGCAATTTCTCCAGATTACCTCAACAAATTAACAGCTAGAATGCCAAAGGTCTGCAATGCTGTAATTGCTGCAAATGGAGGATTCTTTGACGAAAGCAAAGTTTGATGTAAAAAAAATCTTATTTCAAATACAAATCATTTCTAACCTTGTCAATGTCTTGACTCTATTTTCTATTCATTTCACAACATATGGTGGTGAATAAGTGTGACTTTTCATGGAAAACACAAAATTGTTTGGGTGATCCCAAACTTTTGAACGGTAGTGTATATACACACACACACACACACACGTATATATATATATATATACACACTACCGTTCAAAAGTTTGGGATCACCCAAACAATTTTGTGTTTTCCATGAAAAGTCACACTTATTCACCACCATATGTTGTGAAATGAATAGAAAATAGAGTCAAGACATTGACAAGGTTAGAAATAATGATTTGTATTTGAAATAAGATTTTTTTTACATCAAACTTTGCTTTCGTCAAAGAATCCTCCATTTGCAGCAATTACAGCATTGCAGACCTTTGGCATTCTAGCTGTTAATTTGTTGAGGTAATCTGGAGAAATTGCACCCCACGCTTCCAGAAGCAGCTCCCACAAGTTGGATTGGTTGGATGGGCACTTCTTGCGTACCATACGGTCAAGCTGCTCCCACAACAGCTCAATGGGGTTCAGATCTGGTGACTGCGCTGGCCACTCCATTACCGATAGAATACCAGCTGCCTGCTTCTGCTCTAAATAGTTCTTGCACAATTTGGAGGTGTGTTTAGGGTCATTGTCCTGTTGTAGGATGAAATTGGCTCCAATCAAGCGCTGTCCACTGGGTATGGCATGGCGTTGCAAAATGGAGTGATAGCCTTCCTTATTCAGAATCCCTTTTACCCTGTACAAATCTCCCACCTTACCAGCACCAAAGCAACCCCAGACCATCACATTACCTCCACCATGCTTAACAGATGGCGTCAGGCATTCTTCCAGCATCTTTTCATTTGTTCTGCGTCTCACAAACGTTCTTCTTTGTGATCCAAACACCTCAAACTTGGATTCATCCGTCCACAACTTTTTTCCAGTCTTCCTCTGTCCAATGTCTGTGTTCTTTTGCCCATCTTAATCTTTTTCTTTTATTGGTCAGTCTCAGATATGGCTTTTTCTTTGCCACTCTGCCCTGAAGCCCAGAATCCCGCAGCCGCCTCTTCACTGTAGATGTTGACACTGGTGTTTTGCGGGTACTATTTAATGAAGATGCCAGTTGGGGACCTGTGAGGCGTCTGTTTCTCAAACTAGAGACTCTAATGTACTTATCTTCTTGCTCAGTTGTGCAACGCGGCCTCCCACTTCTTTTTCTACTCTGGTTAGAGCCTGTTTGTGCTGTCCTCTGAAGGGAGTAGTACACACCGGTGTAGGAAATCTTCAATTTCTTAGCAATTTCTCGCATGGAATAGCCTTCATTTCTAAGAACAAGAATAGACTGTCGAGTTTCAGATGAAAGTTCTCTTTTTCTGGCCATTTTGAGCGTTTAATTGACCCCACAAATGTGATGCTCCAGAAACTCAATCTGCTCAAAGGAAGGTCAGTTTTGTAGCTTCTGTAACGAGCTAAACTGTTTTCGGATGTGTGAACATGATTGCACAATGGTTTTCTAATCATCAATTAGCCTTCTGAGCCAATGAGCAAACACATTGTACCATTAGAATACTGGAGTGATAGTTGCTTGAAATGGGCCTCTATACACCTATGTAGATATTGCACCAAAAACCAGACATTTGCAGCTAGAATAGTCATTTACCACATTAGCAATGTATAGAGTGTATTTCTTTAAAGTTAAGACTAGTTTAAAGTTATCTTCATTGAAAAGTACAGTGCTTTTCCTTCAAAAATATGGACATTTCAATGTGATCCTAAACTTTTGAACGGTAGTGTATATATATATATAAAATCTGTTTTTAGAGATTAACATACGACTTGACACCATTTTGAAGGAGCACAGTAACTTGCAGGCCTGCCCAATGAACAGTGACTGGTTTCCCGTTTCTCTTATTATCCGGCTTCTTTTTTTGGGGGGGGGGGGGGGGGGTTTGGATTTATTATTTTTTTGGAGAATTTTCCCCATTTTCTCCCCAATTGTAACCATCCATTTACCTCACTCTCCGAGCCATCCTGGTGGCTGCTCCAACCCCTCTGCTAAGAGAGGGCTGCAGACTACCTCATGCTTCTCCCAATACTAGTAGCATGTGGGAGAATTACGCTAGTCCCCCCAGTTCCCCCTCCCCTCTGAACAGGCGCCCCGGCCAAAACACATCCGGCTTCTTAACCACAGACATGGCCAATTGTGTCTGTAAGAACACCTGACCAAGCCGGAGGTAAGACGGGGATTCGAACTGGCGATCCCCATGTTGGTAGGCAATGGAATACACTGCCCAGACGCCCCTTATTATCCAGCTTTTGTAATGGGCTCTGCCGAACCCACTACCAGACCAGCTACTCCTTAAAATAAGGTTTGGCTAGCGAGACTAGTTCAGAATTAATTCCATTTGGCGTAGTCAGAGCTTTGTTCTCACATGGGTGATTTCTCAATCAGGTAATAATCATCTTACTGAGTACAGCCTTCTTGTTGAGCCGAGTTAAAGATATCACTGGTCTCTGACACATTTGCCTTGCTCCCAATCCCCCTGTTGACCACCAGTACACTTGTAATAAATGTCAAGTTGAAGGATTGAGGTAAGGTATAAGTGTGTCAACGTCAATGTTTACTCATCTTCTGCACTTGGTCAACAGAGGGCTACCTGGCTTGGTTGTCACGTCCACTAATACTTTTATTTTTCATGCCTCTATTTAGTCAATACCTGCTTGGTCTTGTGGGAGCGGGCCAATAACAGCCCACTCAGCCCTCCTGGAAGAAGGTTAGTGTGTGCAGCCAGGTATAGCCAATCTCCAAGCTAAACCTGCTATGTACAGCTCCTGCTGATGAATCCATCACACAATGTGCATTCCCTGTCAAAAACAGATGATTTACACACAGCAAAGGCAAATCCTTTTGGGTTGAAACGAAGAAACTGCTGTGAAAAAAGACAGTCCCAGACAGATGAAATCCACTGATGTGTACTAAGGAGGAAAACAAACAATCAAACCGTCTCTTTCACAGTTTTCAGATAAAACGATCTGGATGTTTCCCTGATGTGAGGGGTGATATTTGGACTGGTCGGCGTATGTCTCTATGGGCCTGCTTGGCACCTCCAGACTATTCTTTGAGCAATATGTTTGCCCTGTCAGAAGTTGAAAGGATGTGGGAAGATTTCCTGGACAGAACTATGCCGTGTGATCTAAACAGACCCTCTCCAGCCTGAGCATTACACAATGCTGCCAGGCAGGAGGGAATACAATCACAGCTCCCCATGGTACTTTTGCCAGGGCTACATTCGAGCCTAGATCTGGCTGCTGTGGCTCATATGGGGAAGAGACCACAAGGGGCAGAATGACATTGGAAGGCCCGGATGAGTACCTAGAGGAGGTTTGAGAGACACACAGATTGCTGGGAAAATGGATATGCCAAAGCTGCTAGCAGCTAAAAGCGTGTCTTTGCACTGTGCATACTCATTACTCATGCTCTCCCTGCTAGCCAGGCCAGTGATGGAAAATGACAATGTGAATGAGTGAGAGGGTGCATGGCCCATGTTAGACCTACTTACAATTGTCTGCTCTCTGAGGTTTTAGCCACATGGGGTATATATATGGATACACACCCCAATACTACTTAGCCGTACTAATATATATATATATATATATATATATATATATATATATATACCCAAATACTAGTATTCCGCTCCTCATTAGTCGAGCACTCAACACCATTTGACGGATTCGGGAAAAAATGCTCTCTCTCTCTCTCTCTCTCTCTCTCTCTCTCTCTCTCTCTCTCTCTCTCTCTGTCTCTCTCTCTCTCTCTCTCTCTCTCTCTCTCTCTCTCTCTCTCTCTCTCTCTCTCTCTCTCTCTCTCTCTCTCTCTCTCTCTCTCTCTCTCTCTCTCTCTCTCTCTCTATATATATATACAGTGCATCCGCAAAGTATTCACACCCCTTCACTTTCCCCACATTTTGTTATGTTACAGCCTTATTCCAAAATGGATTAAATTCCCTTTTTTTCTCATCAATCTACATACAATACCCCATAATGACAAAGCGAAAAGGTTTTGTAGAAATTTTTGCAAATTTATTAAAAATAAGAAACTGAAATATCGCATGTACATAAGTATTCACACCCTTTACTCAGTACTTGGTTGAGGCACCCTTGGCAGTGATTACAGCCTCACATCTTCTTGGGTATGAAGCTACAAGCTTGGCACACCTATATTTGGGGTATTTCTCCCATTCTTCTCTGCAGATCCCCTCGAGCTCTGTAAGGTTAGATGGGGAGCGTCGCTGCACAGCTATTTTCAGGTCTTTCCAGAGATGTTCAATGGGATTCAAGTCTGGGCTCTGGCTGGGCCACTCAAGGACATTCACAGACTTGTCCCCAAGCCACTTCTTCGTTTTCTTGGCTGTGCGCCTAGGGTCATTGTCGCGTTGAAAGGTAAACCTTCGCCCAGTCTGAGGTCCTGAGTGCTCTGGAACAGGTTTTCATCAAGGATCTCTCTGTACTTTGCTCCATTCATCTTTCCCTCGATCCTGACTAGTCTCCCAGTTCCTGCCGCTGAAAAACGTCCCCACAGCATGATGCTGCCACCACCATGTTTCACTGTAGGGATGGTATTAGCAAGGTGATGAGAGGTGCCTGGTTTCCTCCAGACGTAACGTTTGGCATTCAGGCCAAAGAGTTCAATCTTGGTTTCATCAGACCAGAGAATCTTGTTTCTCGTGGTCTGAGAGTCCTTTAGGTGCTTTCTGGCAAACTCCAAGCGGGCTGTCATGTGCCTTTTACTGAGCAGAGGCTTCCGTCTGGCCACTCTACGATAAAGGCCTGATTGGTGGAGTGCTGCAGAGATGGTTGTCCTTCTGGAAGGTTCGCCCATCTCCACAGAGGAATGCTGGAGCTCTGTCAGAGTGACCATCTGGTTCTTGGTCACCTCCCTGACCAAGGCCCTTCTCCCCCGATTGCTCAGTTTGGCTGGGCGGCCAGCTCTAGGAAGAGTCCCGGTGGATCCAAACTTCTTCCATTTACAAACGATGGAGACCACTGTGCACTTCGGGACCTTCAAAGCTGTAGAAATTCTTTTGTACCCTTTCCCAGATCTGTGCCTCGATACAAGCCTGTCTCGGGGGGTCCACAGACAATTCCTTTGACTTGATGGCTTGGTTTCTGCTCCGACATGCACTGATAACAGTGGGGCCTTATATAGACAGGTGTGTGCCTTTCCAAATCATGTCCAATCAATTGAATTTACTACAGGTGGACTCCAATCAAGATATAGAAACATCTCAAGGATGATCAGTGGAAACAGGATGAACCTGAGCTCAATTTTGAGTGTCATAGCAAAGGCTGTGAATACTTATGTACATGCAATATCAGTTTTTTATTTTTAATAAATTTGCAAAAATTTCTACAAAACCTTTTTCACTTTGTCATTATGGGGTATTGTGTGTAGATTGATGAGAAAAAAAGGAATTTATTCCATTTTGGAATAAGGCTGTAACATAACAAAATGTGGGGAAAGTGAAGGGGTGTGAATACTTTGCGGATGCACTGTATATTCTATTTTTTCCCCTCACTGTGGCACTTACTGCCACAGTGTACAGAGAAACAATTATTAGAAAGTACATGGTTTTACATAAGTTAGCCATTAGCTAAAGCCTTTACGTCTTTGTTCCTTCTGGGACAGAGCTCACACATTCCAACACAGTACTTTGGCATCCTTATTACTTTTTTCCCTTTGCTATCCTCATCCACCATCTGCATTAAGATTGGCAGCAAGACGCTGAAGCGATTCATCAAAGGCATTCTTTGCTTTTATTGCCACAGTGGGAGCAGTAATTGAGGACCTAAATGCAGATGCGTCGACAGCTTAAACAAAAGGTTTACTGGTAGGACACATGAGGGTATCAGGAACACGGAGGACGAGAACACAGAATAGACACACTAACATGGTACAGACGTGAAGTGCTCTGACAGCCAACGAACTAAACAGCCCAACTCAAATGCACAGAAATTTGATTGATTGAGCAACAACAGCTTTGGGGCAAATGGGTAACGGGGGAAAACTGGGCAGGACTCCGGACTGGGATGGTGTTGTCAGAGCATGACAAGACATGAGACATAGAAATATATATAGACACAAAAAGAAAAATGCTAAAAGTTCCCTGAATCTTCTCAGATTTGAAAGGAAAGCGGCATCCGGATGGCATAGTGGTCTATTCGGTTGCCTACCAACCTGGGGGTCGCCGGTTCGAATCCCCGTGTTACCTCCGGCTTGGTCGGGCGTCTCTACAGACACAATTGACCGTATCTGCGGGTGGGAAGCCGGATGTGGGTGTGTGTCCTGGTCGCTGCACTAGCGCCTCCTCTGGTCGGTTGAGGCACCTGTTCCGGGGGGAGGGGGAACTGGGGGAATAGCGTGATCCTCCCACGCGCTAAGTCCCCCTGGCGAAACTCCTCACTGTCAGGTGAAAAGAAGCGGCTGGTTGACTCCACATGTATCGGAGGATACTTGGTAGTCTGCAGCCCCCCCCCCGGATCGGCAGGGGGGGGGTGGAGCAGTGACCAGGATGGCTCCGAAGAGTGGGGTAATTGACCGGATACAATTGGGGGGGGGGGGGATCTACCCAAAAAAACAACAAAAAACAAAGCTTTGAAAGGAAATTTTTGACAGTAACTGCAGTAAGATATGTTCATTCTTTGCTGGACTTAACAGTAAGATTTTAGAATGGAAAATGAAATAACAACAGAAGACACTTAACAACGTAAAGGTGAATGACTCAAGCGACCCACAGAGCTGCCGTGAGGCTATGACAGATTTATACAGCCCTAACTGGTACACAGGATTAGTGCAATAACTTGAAAACTGTGTACCAGTGAAAACCTGACCCTAACAGCCATAGCATATGCTTCTGTGGGTTATGTCAAACAGGGAAGCAGGGCTTAAAAAAAAAAACAGGTGCCTTTTGACATAACTTATTGGGTGTAATGAAGATCTGATCTGGACTTTGTGAGATGTGTCAAGCAAATTTACAGCCAGCCATTCAATGTCAGCAGCAGAGAATATCCTGGCTATTTATTTACTGTGACAACCTGGCAAAAGGCAAAGAGTCTCTTGAGGGGACAAGAGACTTGGATTCAAAGAGAAGATCAGGAGACACCGAGAAACATAAAAAACAAGAGCCATAAATCGACAGGACATTAAGAAAGCACCGTAGAGAAACCAGATATTATTGGATGTTACACGTCTGCACCGCCGCTCAGTTGGAAATGCTCATGCATAAAACAGTAGGACCAGAGACAGACAGAGGGAAAATTAAGATGCACTCGCACAAGCATCGAGCACACAACACAGATAAACACAGGGTTAGCCCTGTTAGCAGAGCAGAAAGCAAATGCATTTTCAGTCTCTGAAAGCAGTTATGAGGACTATATTATCTTGTTTCATTTGCAGTCCGACTCAGTCCAGTTAATGGCAGCAGCAAATTGTAAATAGAGTGCCCCATATCCATATTTGCCCCGGAGATGTTAACCAGTTACTGTTCTATACATGTGAGAGGCACTTAGGGTCACGGCAGTTTAATCAAGATGAGATAAACCATGAGGAGTTTTGTAAATGATGACAACCGACTTCTTTTTCCCTCGATATGTGAATATCACAGTACTTTGGCTGCTGTGGTGTGTTGAATAAAATGACTCTGGTTAACTGAATGGCGCTGAACTCTGCGAGTTCACCATTACCCAGTCATATGGTGGGCATTCCAACTGGTTGTTGCATTAGCAGATCGGACATCTGAATGAATCAAACTTCCAAGCTTTATGACTTCTTGAGTTTCATCCAATAAACGAGTCCTCAGTCTGTCTGATTCATGCACTACAATCCATGAAACAATTACTACTACTACTGTTATTACTCCTACTACTTTCGGCTGCTCCCATTAGGGGTCCCCGCAGCGGATCATCCGTTTGCATCTCTTCCTGTCCTCTGCATCTTTCTCTGTCACACCAGTCAGCTGCATGTCTTCTCTCACCACATCCATAAACCTCCTCTTTGGCCTTCCTCTTTTCCTCTTCCCTGGCAGCTCCATATTCAGCATCCTTCTCCCATGAGACAACAACTACTACTACTACTACTACTAGTAGTTTTGGTTGCTTCCGTTAGGGGAGCCAGATTGCCACAGCGGATCATCCGTTTCCATTTCTTCCTGTCCTCTGCAGCTTCCTCTGTCATGCCAGCCACTTGCATCCATAAACCTCCTCTTTGGCCTTCCTCTTCTCCTCTTCCCTGGCAGCTCCATATTCAGCATCCTTCTCCCATGAGACAACAACTACTACTACTACTAGTAGTTTTGGTTGCTTCCGTTAGGGGAGCCAGATCGCCACAGCGGATCATCCGTTTCCATCTCTTCCTGTCCTCTGCAGCTTCCTCTGTCATGCCAGCCACTTGCATGTCCTCCCTCACCACATCCATAAACCTCCTCTTTGGCCTTCCTCTTCTCCTCTTCCCTTGCAGCTCCATATTCAGCATCCTTCTCCCAATATACCCAGCATCTCTCCTCCACACATGTCCAAGCCATCTCAATCTTGCCTCTCTTGCTTTGTCTCCAAACCGTCCAACCTGAGCTGTCCCTCTAATATACTACTTGTTCCGAATCCTGTCCTCCTTCATCACTCCCAATGAAAATCTTAGCATCTTCAACTCTGCCACCTCCCGCTCCGCCTCCTGTCTTTTCATCAGCGCCACTGTCTCCAAACTACGTATACAACATAGCTGATAATAATAATCCATACTACAACCGAGAGCTCAGAAATGGGCACTCAAGTTGGCAACTCACAGGAGTCGCACATAAATAGACCAAACACTGGCCATTCAACTCGTTCTAAAATGACTTCATGTTCGACTTGAAGTTGCCAGTCAAGGTTTTTAAACAATAAGGGTCTTAACCTCTGCCCATTCCCTTTATGGCATCACATTGTGCAACTGTCAGCCAGAGTGTTGACGTATAATCACAGTAACACACACCACTATATGCAGCAGAGCTTCAACCGGCTCTCCACACTATTGCCTTTGGCTTCAAAGGCCTCAAGCCTGGTTATGGGCAATATGGAAAATATTATTAGCATGATAATCATAGGGAATTTTGCACACCATCAATATACAGTACATCATGATATCTGCTTACATACGCAAAAACGCTGTGCTAAAGAATCTAACTGAGGCTCAGCACATTGAACTGTTTGGTAATGTAGAGTACAATATCAAACCGAAACTAGTTTTCAGATAATACTCGCTCAAATATCTCAGACCTGATTTTGTGAGAGATTTTAGATGATAGATTCTCATTATCATTAACTTGGACAGCAAAATTATGCATCACAGGGGGGCCTAAGAGTACATCCATCACAATCTTACAATGTTGTGATTGCAACCGTTCCCCAATCCTCTGTGAATAGTACACATGACCATTGTAACTCTAGTTAATGGTCATGGTAATTTGCATTTGAAACTGGTTGTTGGTTTCGGTCGTTATGCCACTGTATTGTTTATAAGGGTGGGGATACCTGCAGTCAGTTGAGACTGAAGAGGTCACTTACGCCGCTTTTCCACTACATGCTACCGGCTCAACTCGACTCGACTCACTTCTGTGTCGTTTTCCATTACCGTAACAGTACCCCCTCAGTGTAGCTGGTTGTCATAGCAACACCTCGTTTTCAATTTCAAAATGTACTTTTAAGGTAACCCTGCTTTGGTATTTAAAAATGCCAGGTGATATTCCATGCACGCATTGATGACACAGTGACGCGTTTCTCTGACCAATCAGAGGTCTACATTGATTTCAGTACCCGCTCCATTTTTTTGGAACCTAGACAAAGGTGGTACCAGAAAAGTGGCAACAGGTACCAAAATGCCGTTACTCCAGTAATGGAAAATGAAAAAAGGGTGAGTCCAGTCCAGTCCAGTCGAGCCGGTACCATGTAGTGGAAAAGGGGCACTAGATGATCGATGAAACATTTCTCTCAATAAACGTTGCATCCAGATGAACTGATTCACCTTTCTGTGATTTCCTTACCTGGATTGTATTGAGCATGCATCAGGACATCTCAATATCAATGTTTAGTCCACCAAATTGAAAGCTGTTGCTCAATATTCCCACCCATATATCTTATAAATCCATATAAATCTTGTTATCATGGTGATGCTGGTGGTGTGGCTCGGGTCCCGGGCTGTTCCGGTGGCATCTGTGCAGTGCTTGGCATCCTGTGCATCATATTCTTCATAAACTTTATAATTCTGTTATCCTCTTTCAATGTTGTATTGTGTAAATTGTGTAAACACAATATCCATTGCACGCTGTCCGTCTTGGGAGAGAGAGATCCCTCCTCTGTTGCTCTCCCTGAGGTTTCTTCTTACTTTTTCCCCTGTTAAAGGTTTTTTTTTTTAGGGAGTTGTTCCTTATCCGATGCGAGGGTCTAAGGACAGGATGTTGGGTTGCTGTAAAGCCCCTTGAGGCAAATTTGTAATATGTGATATTGGGCTGTACAAATAAAATTGACTTGACCCATGCTGACAGATAGTTTTGCCAACACTTTTTATCCGAGCACCCAGGACATGCACTTGTTCGGTTAATCCACCCTAATAAAGGCTCCATATTGTTTACCCACAGTTTCACAGAAAACAACACAATCAACAAAACCACATCTTGTGTGGCCCGTGGCAGCTCAGAGGGACAGCTTGAGTGTTTATACAGATTTCTCTGTTTTAATATGGGGGGAAAAGCTTTTGAGTCGAAATGATTAAAATAAACATTGTTTTGATGCATGCTCAATAATCCAGGTAAGAAAATCAAAGAAGGTTGAATCAGTTCATCTGGATACATTTATTATGTTTATTTATAAACGTTGTATCCAGATGAACTGATTCAACCTTCTTAAATAAAACAAATTGTGTTTTTCTGTTTCTAACACAGTATTATCCTTACAATTTGTCATCTACTTCTGATTCCTATATTCTCTCTTTCTTACTAAATAGGCTAAAACTTGCAGGCAGTGAAAGTTTCTGGAGACAGCCATGTTGTTGAGGACGACTCATTCTGGAGACTGGACTCGAACTCGTGATCAAAGACTGCTGTGGTTGCTCCCTGGTAGCTTACATGAATACTGTGAACTCATAGTCAACAACTGTAATATTTTAACATAACATCAGATATATCATATCTGGGTGGCACAGTGGTTAGCGCAGTCGCCTCACAGCAAGAAGGTCCTGGGTTCAAGTCCCGGGGTAGTCCAACCTTGGGGGTCGTCCCGGGTCGTCCTCTATGTGGAGTTTGCATGTTCTCCCCGTGTCTGCGTGGGTTTCCTCCGGGGGCTCCGGTTTCCTCCCACAGTCCAAAGACATGAAGGTCAGGTGAATCGGCCATACTAAATTGTCCCTAGGTATGAATGTGTGTGTGTGTGTGTGTTGGCCCTGTGTGATGGCCTGGCGGCCTGTCCAGGGTGTCTCCCCGCGACCCTGACAGCAGGATAAGCGGTTTGGATAATGGATGGATGGATCAGATATATCATTTGCACATTGACCATTTCGTGCACTATTAAGCTAAAGTAATGGCAGCACTGAACAATCTGCTAAGGCAAAATCCTTTTTTTTCCCCCAAAAGGATTTTATTGTCTATTTTTGCTGCCCCCCCTCCAAAAAAAAACAAAAACAAAAACAAAACACGTCAATTAGAAAGAGAAACAAATAAAATAGGTTTCTGGAGCCAAAATTGTTAGAACCATGTGACCACTGAATGAAGCATTTAAGTGTCATAGAGACGCTGTAGCATATTTTCCATCCACCAAATGTAGAGTTTCCTCAGTTGGTTGACTGATGTACTGTTAAACAGGAGTTCGACTTTCCTTTCACAGCATGTAAACATCGCAGTCAGACGTTATCCGTTTCCTGATGACATTCAAACGGTGATGTATCTTCGGATGCAGCAGCACAAGGCAGCTTCATTACGCACCACGTGACCTGTTGAGTTTTTGAGCTTTGTAGTATTGTTGGATGCAGCCGTGCGAGGCAGCACATACAGTATATGTATGATTCAGTATGCACCGTTTCAGATTTGATTTGCGTCAGACTTGATGATTCGCTCAAACGTGATTTGTTTGTTCGTTCTAGGCTACTTAGTTCATTCAGCGCGTATTGTACAGTATGACTCACTTGGTATGAGCTGACACGTTCAAGTGTTCTAGTTTGCAGTATTGCTGAATGTAGCAACACAAGTCTGAATCACTATATGCTAATTTTGTATCATTTGAGAGTTGGTACGCATCAAACTGAAAAATGTTTCATTAAGACATCATATGTGTGTTCATTTTGTCCACCAGTATGAACAGTACCATATTCTAGCATATCCAGAGTGCTCATTTGAATCAGGGGTACAGTTTATCCATTTATTTTCCACTTTGGCATTATGAGGATTTTCCGGGAGAGTGCCACTGCTTGTGCAAAACGTAAAGACTGGGGTGTCTGGGTAGCATAGCGGTCTGTTCTGTTGCCTACCAACACGGGGATCTCTCGAATCCCCGTGTTACCTCCGGTTTAGTCGGGCGTCCCGACAAACACAATTGGCCGTGTCTGGGGGTATGTGTCCTGGTTGGTGCACTAGCGCCTCCCCTGGTCATTCGGGGGGAAGGGGGAACAAGCGTGATCCTCCCGTGCGCTATGCCTCCCTGGTGAAACGCCTCACTGTCAGGTGAAAAGAAGCGGCTGGTGAATCCACATGTATCGGAGGAAGCATGTTGTATTCTGCAGTCCCTCCCCGGATCGGCAGAGGGGGTGGAGCAACAACTGGGATGGCTCGGAAGAGTGGGGTAATTGGACGGGTACAATTGGGGGGGAAAAAGGGGGGGGTATAAAGACCATCTTAATCACATTTGCTGGTAAAGTTACTGGATTTGATGGAACTAGAGGAACAAAAACCAAACACCCTCAGGTCCTAATGAGTTTAGCACAAGGTTCAGTTGAAGACCTCAGTGAGACGAGGCCCCAGTAAATGCGAGATTGTGGTGTCCGCTATAGCGATGAGATAACAGAGGCTGGACGGAGAGAAGTAATGATTACCCCTTCCTCACTCTGTTTTGCATGATCTTCTTCAGGGAGACTTATATATCTTTATTAGTGTCAGTGTCCTTGTGTGCGTTTGCCACGCTATGCCCCGGGGTAGAACCACATGCTACTGAACTGAAGCTCAAGCCACTTAAAAAACAGAGGGAAAATCCCTGGAAGGGCCTCCAAGGCCGTTCACATTAGAGATACAATTCAGTCCAGCTGATCAGAGCGCTTGTAAATGGGGAGTGTTTCTCAGAGAGGCAACGCTGTGCTTTTCAGAGACTGATCCTCTGCAGAAGTGCATTCAAAAGATCCCCCAGAGCAACAATAAACTGCTAAAGTGGGTCTAATTAGCATGAGCAGTGAAAGGCAGCCCTATATCCAACCCTTAAATGTGAATCAAACCACTCCGCTTGTTGGCAGATCAAATAAAAACATTAAATTATACTTTTTTAATCCCCCACCCCACCCCCAGCTACCACATTCAATGATTTTGTTGACTTGGGTGGCATATCTGTGGGCTAACGCTAGAGAAATAAAGGAGGCGACTTGAGCTGTTGCAGAAATGTGCTGACAGAGAAACAGACCGAAAAAAGGCCAGCGATAATAGCTGATATTACAGTACTTCCTACGATCTTTGTCGAGTGCAAAGAAGAGCAGTTAAGACTGGAGTTTCACAAGTTTTCACAATACCTGAGAGACAACATGGCCTTTCGATGAAGTTTGATCCACATGACTTTTGGAAAGGTGCTTTCTTTTACAGCTAGGGAAGGAGCTGGAGAGCAGGGGAAGCTGTATATCACCGCACGAACATTAGCCAAAGGTGCTGAGGCAGTCAATGTCTGGCGTGATGGACGGCCGTACACTGCAGCGCCGTAGTGTTGTCCAAGCCCCCCCACCCCCACCCACCTACTCTCACACACCATCCCATCACGGGAACGCTCCAATCAATACAGAATTTGTTTCAGTCGAGATATTGCTGTAAAAATCGATGCCCTGCCCATTTCCAGCACTATTTTTCCAGGTCGCCTCAGCAAGCTCCTGAAAACGGCCTTGACTCCGGTGTGCTACAAGCAAGGGCTATTTCCCGCTCCCAGTTTTAATACCCCCGGGTTCTACAGTACCACAGGAGATGAGTGACACGTCCTTAATGCAACATCGCAACACTGGCCAGACGCCTCCTGTAATTAATAATGCTGATAAAACATGCCTTCATATGTGCATTTAGGAAAGAAAAAAAACAAGAAGATGGGGAAGAAGAGAAAAATACACTCTGGATAGGGCTTGATGAACGAGCAGGCTTACTAAGTGACTAACGTTAGGGGATAAGGGGGGTGTCCCCCCCCCCATAGTTAATACCTTAATAAACAAGGACATCCTCTATATTCAAAATAATGTATGCAGTCGAAGCACTAATTAATGTTCTTGATAAATACACACCGTTAAAAATGTGTCTGGGGACTAATTAGATCAGTGGAGAAAGCGTCGCTCGGCATGCAGCGACGTCACAGGGGACCGGGGGAGTAAAGAGGGAGCGCGCCCACTCTGTCATGCGGCGGAAACCCGGCCCACTTCGACTTATGGAAATCCTCTCTGCTCCATCAGGAGGAAACCATGGACTAAACTAATACCCAGAGATCCATAACTAACATCCACTTGCTAGATCAGCGGCCAAATAATTAAACGTAATTCATCTTTATCTGGCAAATGGCCACTTAAAACAGCATCTGAGCTGTAAAGTGGTGGAGATGGTGAAGTGGGATTGCGGCTGGTGTGTGTGTGTGTAGGGCAGACGAGAAACAACAGGGTGGTGTGCGGGGACAGAAACCCACCTTCCCTATAAGCCTATCTTATCCACACCTCTAACCAGGTCCAGGTGGACGCTCTCGTTCCCTTTTCACCACCAACTCTCTGCAAAGTGGGTCAGCCAAGCCAACGGAGAGATGGGGAAAACATAAACGGAGGTAAAGAATTCGGTGTAAGGGAGATACATCTTGGTTTTTTTTTTGCCGGCCAGCGTCACAGGATAGGAAAACGCATGTAATTTATGAGAGGCTCGCCTCGAAAATAAATTCCTCGTCTTCAACAGACTACATTGTGGCAAATTCCGCGCGCCCGCCGTAACGAGAGCGTGTCCTGAACGGACGATAGAATTCCAGACTGAGAGAAACACGCAGGAATAAAGCCCACGTTGACCCCGTGACCTCTGGAAGTGCACTGCTTTATTACCATTCTGCATGCCTGTGCCTTGACCTTTTCAAATCCCTCTTTAAAGGTTGTGTGTTGCTGTGTCTGTGGGCTCTGCAGGAGCAGCTGTCTGAGTGAGCGCACCTCGCCTCTCCACAGAGTGACCTACAAAGCTATTGTATTAAAAGAACAGTATTTATCACCGCTCTCCACGCTGCTCCGTTTTACCTGCTGGTTGGCGAACATAACCCTTACTCAAACTCGAGTGCTTCTCCACTCAGCACTTTCAAAAGGTTTTACAGCGTGATTGGTTAGGTGGGGGTAGGGGTGGGGGGTGTCACTGAAAGGAGAACCCATGGCTTGGGCTGCTTTCAAAGGTGAAAGCATTGTTTAGGAGCCTCTGACAGTTTAATCAGTCCACGCCTGAACCGTCTGATATTGTGTTGTGTTGCCTGTCTGAAACACGGCGTTGAACTTGTAGAAGTCATGGCTGGTCACTGATTGCCAGGCCTGGGCCACAGACTGAAAAAGTCCCATCAAACTGTATCAGTAAGGGAGGGGTGTGGCGGTCTGTTCCATTGCCTACCAATGTGGAGACCGCCGGTTCGAATCCCCGTGTTACCTCTGGTTTGGTTGGGCGCCCCTACAGACACAGTTGGCTGTGTCTGCAGGTGGGAAGCCGGATGTGGGTATGTGTCCTGGCCGCTGCACTAGTGCCCTCCTCTGGTGAGTCAGGGCACCAGTTCAGGGGGGAGGGGGAGCTGGAGGCAATAGCGTGATCCTCCCACGCGCTACGTCCCCCTGGTGAAACTCCTCACTGTCAGGTGAAAAGAAGCGGCTGGCGACTCCACATGTATTGGAGGAGACATGTGGTAGTCTGCAGCCCTCCCTGGATCAGCAGAGGGGGTGGAGCAGAGATCAGGGCGGCTCGGAAGAGTGGGGTAATTGGCGGATACAATTGCGGAGAAAAATGGGGGGAAAAAATCCAAAAGTGTTAGGCTGTGGTCACACCAGAAATTGACAGAGTGAAATTCCTCCACATTCCCTTGTGGATTAGGCGTGATGAGAAGCTTGGCGACCCAAAACACTTGACACAAATAAATCAATAAAACGTAGTTATAACATCTACTTCTGCTCCATAACCGACTGGAAACCACGCATCATTATTTTTGCGGAGTAATTTACATCTTGGTAGAGCACAGCAGTATAATATTAAATGGTGTACACTGCTAAAATGATGGCTTCCTCTATTTACGCTCGCTAAGGACTGCCCCTTCAGGGTCAACACAGCCAAAGCAGGCCTTCTATTGGTTGACAACGCAAGTTCGTGTGTCAAAGTTCACCAAATTTGAACTCGACGCGAAGACATGGAGGTGAATTCGCTTATCATGATGAATCCATGGATATGACCTGAAACCACTTGGCTCTGAGTTGTGCCGGTGTGACTGCAGCCTAAGCAGGAAAACACAAGAAAAACCGCCTCTCAAACTGTCATAAGAAGTGAGCTGAAAGAAAACTCAACATGACTGATATGAACTCATATGTAAAAAAAAAAAGCATTTCAAGTCTATGTTAAGAAAATACTCACGTTCATAGTTCCCACTGTCTAAGAGCTATTTTGTATACGGACTCATTCTTCCCCATCTAAATGGTGACATCTGATATGTGTCACATTTATCCTGCGCCAGGGGGAAATCTTCCCCCTGCCTTGACTAAGTCTTGCTGACAGGAAGGTTGTTCCTCAAATCTGGATGAAAAGTATAAGAAAGATTAATCTCTGGGTCTACAAGACTGTCCTTCCTTGGTTAATGTGTTTGATGGGGGCCTATGAAGACCTTGCAACTGACGGGGGGGGGGAACTAGGAAAAGCGGGGAAGGGGAGACGACACTAAACTAAACCGTGCAGTCGTGATTGTGAGTGACATTTTTTGACATAAAATGACATCAGTCATTTTCAACTTAAAAAACTCAAATACACATGTAAATAAATAATATATGAGCAATAATAAATCATTACTTTTGAAGCGTTGACAAACCAAACCACCTTTATACTGACTGAAAAGGTGTAGGCTGAAGCCTTTCACTTATTACACCACCCCTTTTACATTCATTATTTTGTTCAAATCACTTTAATTTATACACTGAAAATGAAAGAAGGGAAACAAGAGAAAAAAAATCTTTTGTATGTATGTATTTTTACATGTGTTATATGTACCCAGAAGTCCCAAGCAAAATTAATATACACACTAGTGTTCATACCTCAGTTATATATTTATTAATCATCTTATTTTTATTTTTTTTAATCTATTAAGTATTACTCATTTTAATTTCCTTTTCAAAACTGTTCCACAAATTAACTCCTTTGACCGATATACATCTTTGTTTTGCAGTTGTTCTAATCTTTGTTTTTGTAAACATGCAAATCCCTCTTAGTTCACACGGACTCATTAATTTGAAACGATTCTGGATACCATCTGGAAGCATCTTTTTTTTTTTACTTTATACATTAACTGTGCAGTTTTAAAGTCCCCCAAATCTCTAAATTTGAGAGCATGTGAGTTTATAAATAATATGTTGGTTGGTTCACGATAATCAGCTCTGTTTACAATTCTAGTAGCTCTCTTCTGTGGTACAAAAATTGGATTTGTGATTGTTTTGTATGAGTTTCCCCAAACCTCCAAACACTAGGTAATGTATGGAATTATAAAAGAGTGGTACAATATATGTAATGAATTTAGATAGAGAATGTCTTGTTTTGTGCAATATTACAATGTACTTCAACATTGTTTTTACATGATTTATAAGTGGTTTCCAGCATAGTTTGTGGTCTATAACAACTCCCAACAATTTTTCATAAACTCTTCCTATTTCAACATTATCTATCATGATTTGTACTTGATTATTGATTTTTTGATATCTAAATATAATAAATTGTTTTATTTAAATTTAATGACAACTTATTAATATCAAACCATCATTTTAAACTTTTCAATTCAGTTTCCACTTTATCGAGAAGCTGCTCAAAAGCTTTACCAGAACAAAATAAATTTGTATCGTCTGCAAACAAAACAAACTCTAGCAATTTGAGCACGTTGCAAATTTCATTAAGGTAAAATATAAACAGCTTTGGACCCAGGACAGAACCATGTGGAACCCCACACGTAACCCTCAGCAAATCAGATTTATCATTGTTTATCTGCACATACTGATGTCTATTATCAAGACATGTAGTTACTGAGCCATGCGTGTGCTACCTCTCTAATACCATATCTTTCAAGTTTCCTCATTAATAATCTATGATCAATAGAGTCCAATACCTTTTTTAAATCGACGAATAACCCTAAAGTAATTTCCTTATTTTTGTTGCTGTGGATATTTCCTCACTGCCATTGCAGTCGATCAATTAGATCTAAAACCATACTGATAGACACTCAATGAGTTGTGTATTTCTATGAAATAATCAAGTCCTTAAAAAAAGTATTTCTAAATTTTCGAGAACTGAGGAAGGAGAGAAACTGGTCTATTGTTTGAAGAAAAAAAAGAAGTGCCTATATAGGAATGACCTTTGCTATTTTAATTTTGTGGGGGAATACGCCAGTTTGGAGTGACGGGTTACAGATATGGGTTAGTGGTTTCGCAATATATTCTACAATACTTTTTACTAATGACATTAATGACACTTCAATATCAGTACAATCAGTGGCTTTTCTATACCGCACCAATTAGGTCCTCCTTTCATTCTCTTCAGAAAGATGGTGTTGAAATTTACATCAATAATGTCCTCAGCTACACCCTCCTTCATTATTGGGTCCACAATATCATTTGCTAAATTAAAGCCAACATTCACAAAGTAATCATTAAATTCATTAACAATCTCTTTTGGTTATGATTGGTTGGTTATTTTTAATAAAGTAAATTGGATAATCTGATTTTCCTGTACCCTTTTAAATTATGCTGTTAAGCTCTTTCCATGTACTTTGTGTATTACTTCTATGCTGTTCCAATAGATTGTGTAATAATTTTGATTGGGTCTCATTATACTTGTCAATTTATTTCTATATTGATTTTCTGCTTCCGCTGTTTTATTTCTTAAGAACTGCTCACATAGTAAATTTTTCTTTTTACAGGCATTTTCTAGTCCGTAAGTGATCCAGGACTTGTCTTCATATTTGTGCTTCCACTGAGTTTGTATATGACAGTGATTGGCATATAAGGGGGGAAAAGTAGACAGAAACTCATCATAAGCTTTGGATCATTATTTGAATAAACCTCATTCCAGCTTTGCTTCCTTAAGTCCCCCTTAAGAGCCCCTGTGGCTTCTGGTGTTCTGTGTCGAATCAATTTATAAGCAGCAGAATTTCTATGAGTTTTAATCTTTAAAGAGTTCTGTAAGGTTGAAAAAACAGGGAGGTGGTCACTAGGGCTGTCACAATATCAGATTTTCACTGCACAATTATCATGGCCAAAAGAATTCACAATAACGATATTATCCTGACATCTATAGAAAATCTGAAAAAAGATGTTAAGAAAGAAATGCTGTTAGTCAAATTCATCTTTAACTTTGTTTATTGTGCATTTTGTCTCTTTTTTGGCAAATGAATTTCACTCAAAATATGAGTGTAGGGAGGCGGAGAGAGTCTGCAACCACAACTGTACAAAAGCGTACAAAAACAACAATTACACTTAATGGATAGTGAAAAGGCAACCAGATAAACTGATAAAAGATTCACGAGGCCTAACATCTGCCATCAATACAATGTCACCTGAAAAAAAATCACTTGTGGAGATCAGGGGACAGTGTTTGTGTGTGAGACCACCGGCTGACAACTAACCACTCGGATATACTGTGATTTAATGTCCACTGACCATGTCCTTACGTCATTTTTTCCCTCTTTTCATTTTTCATGACATGATTTTGCACAGTCGTAGAGAAACACACTGTGGTAGTAGCTAGCTAGCTAGCTAGTTACTGCGTCATGTCAGGTGTGTGTGTGTGTGGGGGGGGGCAAAGTAAGAATGTAAAGAAGCGGAAATTATCTAAGAGGCGCTGGATTATTTACACGATATTATCATATGTGTATTATTAATGTAGCGAATTCGAGGGGGCCACGCAACCACAGAAACTGCCGCGGCCGGGAAGCGAACCCGTGTCGCCCGCACCGCAGGAGACATCGCTAACCGCTCGACTAAAGGTCAGACCCGCCTGCCAGCGGCCAGCGTGTCTACTTATCTATGCACGTTACATTAACATGATATCAATATTTCATGGTTATTGACAATACCGATATATCATGACACCCCTAGTGGTCACTTGTGTCATTAAGAAGCAGTCCACTTACTACTCTATCCCCAAGTTCATCGGTAAAACATGTAATCCATTAATGTTGCTCTGTCACTTGTTATTCTAGTTGGTTTTAAGACAGTAGGAAATAGACTTATACTGTGCTCTGTGTCAAAGTCTCTATTGTTTTTGTGCTCATTTGGGTTTTAACAAATCTACGTTAAAATCCCCACATACAAATACCATCTTATCATTGAAACTGTCAAGACAGGATCCTGGTGTTCTGTATACACAGCTTGTGATCATATTCTTATCCACATGTGTTTCTACTGTAACACATTCCATCATATTTTCTATTGGTGCCGACATTCTTCCTACTATTTTGCATTTGAAATCATTATTCACCAACAGGGCAGCTCCTCCTCCCATTTTTTTGTTCGTTCTGTTGATAATGAATAGCTCGTAGCCCTCATGTTCAACAGCAGCTCCCTCCTCTTTACTGAGCCAAGTCTCTGCTACAGCAACTACATTACACGTGGTGAACTGTCTCAAACAGTCCTTCATTTTTATAAAAGAGCACCTCTGTAATATAAAAAGCTGAACTGTTATGGTAAAAGAAGCCTGACCTAAATATGGACCACATAGTTTTTACATTACAGCTGGTGGACAGAAACAAGCAACAACAACAATGAAAAATATAAAATAAAAAAAATACAGGGGATAAAGATGATTAGCTAGAAACCCCCTCTAAAGCCGAGTGTACAGATCCCTGGGCAAAGAGAGTCGCAAGTTCCTAATCATTCCTCCTTTAATCTAATTAAGATATTTACTTGCATCATGGCAAGCTAATGAGAGGACTAATTTAGACTTTAAAATCTTCACATTTATCTTGGCACAGGGAAAAATAAAAGGATTTATTTCCACAAACACATCTTCAGTCTGTTCAGCCCTGATCCTTCTGGGATGGTTTTGTTTTGCCTCCTTTATCTCATCCCTAAATCTCTCTGCCAGTCTTATTGTTAATTCTACCAAGATGGGGAAACAGTTTTGACTTTTCTGTTATAACATTTTCTAGGATGACTAAAAGCAGGGTAAATACATGGCGGAGCGGGGTGACCCGGTGGCTCACCTGGGAGAGTGGTACCACCTAAGGCTGAGTCCTTACCGCGGCGGCCTGGGTTGGAATCCGGCCCGGGCCCTTTGCTGCATGTCATCCCTGCCTTTCCTGTCTTTCTCTCTACCGTTGCTAGCAAATAAAAAAGGTGGAAAATGCCAAATATAATGGGAATAACATGACGGCAACACACTGGCATGCTAATTCCACGGCAGTGCACACAGAGTTCTCTATTAGCTATTTATAACTCGGTTTCACGGTGGCTGGGCTACGGCTCTCTCTCCACAGACATATTACCGTTGTACTGACACAACAGTCTACAGCGCCGCATCCTGCTGACTTTCCAACTGTAACGTACAAAAGCATATGTTGACATCAGGGTATACACAGTCGGTTACATGCCTCGCCATTTGCATGGAACGACTGACTCGTGTGTGTGTGTGTGTGTGTGTGTGTGTGTGTGTGTGTGTGTGTAAGAGCTTAAACTGAATCTTTTACAGCACATCTTCCACATGTCATCTATCTGTGGTCACTCCCTGCCTTGTGAGGCACACTGGTGCCAGTGGAAGAGGTGCCCTGCAGCGTGGTGGTTGAAACAGGGTGTGGGAGGCGCTGGGGAAGGCAGATGGCAGGATGTGTGTGAATGTGTGTGTGTGTGAGTGTGGAATAGAGACTTCACTTCCTGCTTCACGGTGACCGCAGGTCAGCAGGGTCGACAGACAGCTTAGCCGTCACAGCCCACGCTGAGCGGACAGGAAGAGAATGGGTCGGTCTTTTATCACTGAGACATGCTGGCAAAAAAAAGGCAGCTCATGGCAGCGTGGGGGTGGGTGGGGAGTGGTGGTGGTGGTGGGGGGGGGGGGCGCAGAGAGCAGCGAACGGCGAGGAGGAATATCTCCCCTGCTTTCATTTAGCCAGATAAAGAGCTGAGCCTGACAGTCTTTTCATTTCTGTCACTTGCTTATTTTGTTTGATTGAGCTCTAATGGGTTTTTGCGGTTCTCAGCCTTTTTGTTTTTCATTACAGTTTTTCTAATTAAAATTCAGCGTGACGTGCCAGGCTCCTTGTTGTTTCTGCTGCGCCAGTCTGCTGCAAAATAACACCGAGCTATTGTTATCGAGGCCAAACACCAGCAGGGAATTTCATTTTCAGTTGATCTTAGAAACTATAAAAGCAGAGGTATGTCTCGTTTCTTAATTCTCATCAGACAATAACCCCCCCCGGCCCCCCCCACCCCAAAAAAAATCATTATTATCCCCACGGTGCACAGTTTGGTCCTTCGAAGATGTTAAACGGCTACGAAACCCACGATGCTGAAAAAGAAAACAGGTTAAGTGGCATTTGCACATCCAATTACAGACGTGATGAAGAGTGGTAGGAGCGATGTGGATCATCGTTTGCACTGCGGGGAGCTGCGTCTGTGATGCGAGCGCCGATGAAGAGAATGAACCGCCTGTCAGTCACGAGAAAACACGCTAGGAGCTGCAGCGTTTTCGAGCGTCACCGCGTTGAATAAGATGCATTTCTGTGGGGTTTTTTTTTTTTTAAAACTGCTGGAAATTCATCCTTCCTTAGATGTTC
Organism: Lampris incognitus; assembly: GCF_029633865.1. Taxonomy (NCBI): domain Eukaryota; kingdom Metazoa; phylum Chordata; class Actinopteri; order Lampriformes; family Lampridae; genus Lampris; species Lampris incognitus. The sequence goes on from NC_079223.1 coordinate 9,339,713, forward strand.
CCTGTAACTGGCACCGTTCGGTAATGTATGGCAGCGATATGCATACGGACGACGTTGGCCACAGTTGAATATTTAACATCGGCAAGCACCGCTTCTTCCAGCACAATCCAATTAGTATGACATTTAGTGGGAAATACCTTTGTGCGGTCAGTGATGTGTGTATATGAATATGTATGCCCTTTTCCGCGTCAATTAGACACTGGATAAACATCCATGATGTGCTTTTCATGGGCACAAGTGCAGTCGAACCACTTCTAATTAGCTGGTTTTAAGAGAGGATCAGATTAATTTGGGAGAGCTTGCGGAAGTCCCTTCAGCATAGGCCAGAATCCCATATGTGCAGTTGTGCAAGTTATGCCGGGGTAATATATTGTCTCACATGCCTGACACGTCAGAGTTGTTCAGCCTCGGTGCTGAATGGATCCCTTGCCAACGTTCTGCAGAAAAAACACACATCTGTAAGACATTTCCAGAGTGGATGGTCGATGTGCTTTGGACAGTGTCATTAAAACATGGCAGGTTATGGCGTGTTATAAAAATCAGCGGCTAGCCAGCTGTCAGGAGACATTTACCGGCCTCCCGGAGGCTTTTGGAGGAAAAAGAGGATTTTCAAGTCTTGTGAAAACACCAACCCAGAAAACGTGGGCAGAAACCTCTCCACCTAAAACTGCAGGAAGGCGTCCAAAATGAGGATTATGGTTCAACTTCCATCTGTGTGATGGACAGACGGCGAGCTTAGCGGACGATTATGATCTGTTATAAGTTAATAAAAGCACCGCCCTGCTGTTTGGACGTGAGGTGGCCAAGGTTGGGGGCTGATGGTGGCTCCGTCCCCCTGATTTGCTGTGAGCCGATGAGAAGAACACAGTCCATCCACACACTCATCATCTTAAGTGGTGGAGGAGTCCCTTGCAGCAGCAGCGGGCTTATGGAGGTCAGAGGTCAGACCCGAGATCACATCGATCACACCGACGACACGTGGACCCCGCTTGCTTTTATTTGTTAACCGACATATCTACGACGGGACACGAGCCCCCATATTAGTTTACACAGCTCGCGGATGTAAAGGTAGCGCTTTATTGCTCTGGTGGAGAGAGAGCGAGCCCCAAGAGCCTCGCCAAACGACTCGCTGCAGTCGAACTACGATCAAAATGGAACCACTTTTTGATGTTACGCTACACTCCAGACTAAAATACATGAATAAGATGAGCATCAAACCAGCCCCCAATAACCACAGCTCACAGAAGGAGAGAGCTCAAAGTGTCTCTGCCAATCTGAGTTAGGGTCTGCAGGGCGGCGGGGGGGGGAGGGTGACTGCTTTCATCTGCCCGGACACAAGTGCTGTGCATTAGGGAACTCATTAGTTTTGAACTGAACTCGGCGCCCCCGTTGTCTAGCTGGGGGAACGTCTGTGTGGACACCCTCTCACTGGGCAAGGGATACCCAGGCTGTGGGGCGGCAGGGCTTCACACACACACACACACACACACCGGCCCAACGTCCCGGAGGTCGTCTCGCTTCACACACGAGTGTCGCCTCGCAAAACCCGAAGGAACTGCTGGAAAATAAAATCCAGGATTTATCTGAATGGTCTTTACTGCAAAACGAGGTATTCTGTCTTCTTTTAAGAGTCATACTGCTTAATTCAGACACAATGCCAGTGTTCTCCCCCCGCTGGCACATGATATTGCTTGTTTCAAGGAACTGTATTTGTTTCATAAGGATTTTTTAATAAGACAGGAAAATAAATCTTAAAACAGGAAACTTGAAATATTTTCCATCTTTTTTTTTTTTTTTAGAAAAAATGTCGTGAAAAGCCCTTTTACCATAAAACGAGTGCGCGTTCTTTTTTTTGGTGGGTTTCCCCCCATTTTGCCCCCAATTGTACCCGGACAATTACCCCACTCTTCCGAGCCGTCCCAGTCGCTGCTCCACCCCCTCTACCGATCCGGGGAGGGGTGCAGACCACCACACGCCTCCTCCCATACATGTGGAGTCGCCAGCCGCTTCTTTTCACCTGACAGTGAGGAGTTTCACCTGGGGGAGGTAGTGTGTGGGAGAATCACGCTATTCCCCCAGTTCCCCCTCCCCCCTGAACAGGCGCCCCGACCAACCAGAGGAGGCGCCAGTGCAGCGACCAGGACACATACCCACATCCGGCTTCCCACCAGCGGACACGGCCAATCGTGTCTGTAGGGACGCCTGACCAAGCCGGAGGCAACACGGGGATTTGAACCGGAGATCCCCGTGTTGGTAGGCAACGGAATAGACCGCCACGCCACCCGGATGCCCCGAGTGCCCGTTGCTGAAACGAGCAATATTAACTGCCAGTGGGGTAAAGACATTTTACCTGCAGTGTCTTGAGACGGGCGTGATGAGTCTTAAAACAGGACAGAACACCTGATACGCTTGTTGTTGTTTTGCAGCGTCTGAATAATGTTGAATGACGTGATGTGCAGCTGACAAATGAAGTCGGGGAAAATCTCTCACCTTATCACCGCTATGTATTACATTTCACTATTTCAATAATAACATATCTTACTGGAATATAGCATTTATCACTATGAAATCTGTTTATCTCCGTTCCTTACTCGCGCCACAAGTCTCCAACTGCGTCGCAATATATTTATGTATGGCTTGAACCGAGCTGTCACATGCCGTCACCGTTTCTGTCAAGAACTCATACTGCACATTTTACAGTGGAAAAAAACCCCCAAATGACTCACTCTGTGGATGAAGCCAAAAGTGAAGCAATGCTGCTTCAACAGTCAGATGCCACCCTGCGACCACAGACTGGGTAACTCGCAAAGGGATTAACCGGTCTGCAAGAAATTCAGACTGTCGTGGCTGTCGTACTCCATGAGACTAATGAATCGGTTGATCTGGTTAACAAAGTCAAGCAGCGTGCATGTACTACGCTGGTTTCTCCACAACACACAAGTCTGCGCTGGCTTTAACAGAAACATCTTTGTTTTCAGAAGAGGGCGCTTTCAAGTCCAGCCGTGGGAGACGGAAGAACGGCTCGGCGTTCACCAGAGAGACGTTTGATTTCTAGATGTTTGATTTCGACTTCTGCGCCGAGAACAAAACTACAAGACTCATAAAATGTGGCGCGGCCGTGAATAATGTTGAAAGGTAAGCGGAAACGTGACGTCTCATCGCTGCCCCCCAGTTTAGGAGGGAAGGGTAGGGGATACGGCGAGTCAAAGGTTCAAGACGCATTTAGAGAACGTGCTAAATGCAACCTCAGCATTATTATTGCCGCTTAGTCTGAAGTTTAAAGGTGGGGCGGGGGGTGATCACAGATGTTGTGGCACTATCTGCCCTGTTTGGATCTATTAAAGGAGTCAAGAGGATGAATATATCCGCTGCAAAGCCAGCGGGCTGTTTTGTGAGGAATCCAAAGACATGTGTTGGAGATGAATCAGTTGTGATGACAACGTGAGCTGGACACAACGAGTCGCCTGGCGTGCAGCCTCCACGGCCTGTCGCTCGCACGCACAAACCAGCGACTAGCCACCTCTGAGAGGACTAGGCTGTGCCTCGGTGCTAGGCTTATAAAGGGAATGTTTGGATTGCCCTTTAGACCCCCCCCCCCCCCGCGTACACCGCAAAGCAAAAAGAGTTTCTTGAAAGAGGGCCGCGAGTTGGGTCCTCAGAAGTGGATTGCGGGGGAACCTGATGTAAATGTGTTCAGTTGGCTGCTCATATGTTTTCGCTCACTCAGCCGGGCTCTCGAGTCCCGCGCTGAGAGAGTTACAGTGTGGATTCCTGTGAAAAAAAAACCCCTATAGGTTTACATCTTTTTTTTTCCTCACTCTATTTGAAAGTAAAACCTTGAGTGTGTTTGCCATCTGAAAGACATTTAAACACGTGTCCTTCAAATGAACTTCCACGAGCACTCCTCAACAAAGGAAAGTGACTGAAAGGGTTCAGACTTCCATCGCATCGTTCAGAATATGACTTTAGCCTTTGGGTTGAATTCATTTCTCTATACGCACTGGTTAATACCGCACAATGGATGGCACTACGGCGTCTCGGCTCAGAACACACTGTATAAAAGGGTAGCTGCAATGTGATATATACGATTCTCTTCACAGAGCCTTCAATCCATGGCCTACCCAGACTGAATCAGCCGCCGTTAGTTCATTTATAAAAAATGGTGACACAGGGCCTGCAGGGAGCTGCAGCTATTGCTCCAAAGTTCAACTGCCATCGCAGGACTATAACCCCGCTGATAGATACTTCTAAATGGGAAAGGAGAAACGATCAGCTGTGCTCCCGATAATATGCCTACTCATATTGTCAGATATCAAGTTAATAAATGCCAGATGAACTCCAAAGATCCTTCGCGGCTGCATCCAAACAGGTTCAGGCTAAGTACTGGAACATCATGAAAATGTAAAGTGGTGCCAAAGCTTTTTTTTATTTTTTATTTTTTAACCTGGATATCGGTGCATTTTTATTTTGTGTTATTGTAACTCACTTCTATATCTTGTGACGGATCGTGAATGGGTAGACTCGCTATGGGTCGGACCCTTTAGTTGACCGGTTAGCACAGTCGCCCGTGGTGCGGGTGGGTGACCCAGGTTAACGTCCTGGCTGCAGTGGTTCCAAATTCGCTCCATTGGTGTCAGAAGTGGGATGGTCAGCCGTGAGGCCATCAGAAGCTTGTGCGCCCAGAGGCGTGAGGGTGGGTGGGGAGTGGTGGTGGTGGTGGTGGGGGGGGCGGGAGCTGATGTGCTGAAGTGCAGGGACGCGCTTCCCGAAGGAGGGGGATAGTGTAGCGACCCTGGGTGTGTGGACTTGTTAGCCCTTGGCTAACTGGTCGGACCCTTTAGTCGACCGATTAACGTAGTCGCCCGTGGTGCGGGAGACCTGGGTTCGCGTCCCAGCTGCGGCGGTTCCCGGCTGCTCCCCGAATTCTCTACAATATCATAAAAATCAAACTATATCTGAACCTACCTGACCTGTTGAGTGTCTGGTTTTGGGGGAGCGTCAAGCCGTGGGTAGCTGCGTAGCGATGGATTCTAATGAGGAGGACGCAGTCGTGTCCAGGGTATTCCAGCCCCTTTATGCCTTCAAAATTACTGTAACCTTTTAAGACACAAGTTTCGGGGTTTTGAAGGCGGCCGAGTATTGAATCACTAATTGACTGCTTAGTGGAGGAAATGTGGTGGAAAATGACAAGATTATTAGAAACAGAGTGAGGCTGTAAAGGAGTGCCAAAGACAGGGCGTGCCGATAACACCTCCAGAAATGTCATGGAATGACAGGAGCACTCCACGGAGCAGCATACTGTATTAAGGGGGGGAAAAAAATTCTCAGTCCCTCACTATGCCATAAATAAACATTTATCCACGCACAGACAAAGGCAAAGTCATAAATGCACAATCACGCCCACACCAGGTAAGTAATGTTTTGCATGGACAAAGACGTCTACCGCAAATTCAGAAGAATGTTTGCTCAAACAGGCCTTTTATGGTTCTCTAAACATGCTAAATTCAATAAAACCTTGATACCATTCTATAAGAGGAAAAGCTTGGGGCTTAAATAGCTCTGTTTTTCTTCCATGGAGCCCCTCTGTATCACATTTCTCAATTTCAGGCTTTTTCTAATATCCCCCCATCCCCTGCAGGAGCACTTGTATGTTTCAGTCAGCGTTCAGGAGGAGTCTGCACGGGTTCAACTCTGCTAAGTCTTACCACATGTTCCCCGACTGGGGCCGGCCGAGCTTCGCTCCAGATAAAGCCTCTGAAAAACACAGCTACGCTTATCTCCCCACTCAATTTTCCTCCAATTATTGCTAAATAAAAGATCACTCTGAAAAGTAACCCCGACATGCCGTAGCACAGAGTCGACACAACACATTCTCACAACTTGAAAGCAGAATGGAACACAATTTAGATAACGTATTTATGAGGAAATGGTTGGTTGAAGAGCTGACTGATATACAGAGGGCATAATTTTGTATCACACCGGATGACAAGGCAGAGACACAAGACTTGTGTTGTTCGTCCGTCATGAAGAAATCTGTGAATATCTGCCGAGCCGTGTGAGCGGCAACAGACCTAACAAAGATCTTTACTCTGCGTATGAATTCCTAGCAAATAAATTAACTACATTTTTTTGGGATTCTGATTTCCCGTAGTGTCCCCCCCCCCTGCTTTTTTTCTCCCCAATTGTACTTGGCCAAATACCCCACTCTTCTGAGCTGTCCCAGTCGCTGCTCCACCCCCTCTGCCGATCCGGGGAGGGCTGCAGACTACCACATGCCTCCTCCCATACATGCGGAGTCACCAGCCGCTTCTTTTCACCCGACAGTGAGGAGTTTCACCAGGGGGACGTAGTGCGTCGGAGGATTGCGCTATCCCCCCCCCCCCCAGTTCCCCCTTCCCCCCAAAACGGGCACCTCGACCGACTAGTGCAGTGACCAGGACACATACCCACATCCGGTTTCCCACCCGCAGACACGGCCAATCGTGTCTGTAGAGACGCTCGACCTAGCCGGCATTAACACGGGGATTCGAACCGGCGATCCCCCGTGTTGGTAGGCAACAGAATAGACCACGACGCTACCCGGATGCCCTTGATTTCCCATAGTAACGCCTTTGCACAACTTTCAGTACTTATTTATAAAGGTTTATAGTACAAGTTCTGTTCTTACTTTCCAATATTTACAAACACGTTTACACCCTTATCTTCATCTGGAGGTTTAACGCTCATTATACAACACTTCGTTCCAACCAAGTCATTTGATTGGACAAGAGGCATTCCATCAGTGCTGATATTCAGTATAACAGCACCTTTTAACTATATGTATCACTCCGCCGCACAGGTGTTTTATTAATAACCGTTAATTAGGCTACATTAATGGTCGTTATCGATATCAGATTGTAACAAACTTGCACGGCAAAGATGGATGCATTTCCACAAACAACATTTGAGTTAAATTATGAACGGTCGTCAGAAGGGGACGAAGGGAAGGAAAGCTTAGCTAGGCCTACTTCAGCGCAAACCTCCAGGCGTGCTGATATGACACCAGCCAACCTGGACAAATTAGAGGAGAGCGAGAATGAAGCCAACGCCGTAAGGCAAACAACGCGGGCTTCGACCCGCTTTCAGACACGGCTGCGTCTCAGAAATATAAATATGGACGGTCAGTCCACTGAGAAGACCGAGCTGAACACAGTCTTGAGGCGGTAACGTGTGCAGACTTATACAAAATAGCAAGCTGTGCAGGAAAATTTGTGTTCAGGTTGCCTGGCAACGGTCCAAGTTGAAGAGCGCAGTTGTGGAACTATTTGTTGGCGGAGCTAAATAAATGATTAAATCAACAAATCATAATCTGTTGTCGCTTATTACTGTTAACTAATAAATGGCGATTGCAGAACTGTTGTGCACTAGCAACGCGGCCTCGTACCTACGACCAAATCACGGCCGTGCTGATATTCAGTAGCACTCCCTCTCGTGTGATATTGCTTAAATATTTTCCCCTTCAAATTTCTCTCTCATCGGTCTCTTTGTCAGGGCACAGGTTGTTACCGGAGCCCCTGGAAATATACACAATCAGGTGACGAGGAATGAATGTGTGTGTGTGTGTGTGTGTGTGTGTGTGTGTGTGTGTGAGTGTGGCTGCAACTGCTCACCGCTACAAGCTGCAGCATTTTAAATGGTGCGCTGCACAAAACCACAGGGGGCACCATTTATAACACAGCACATGTACACACACTGGTGCAGCCTAGCTTGGCTCGAACACATAAAAAGGTGCTAATTCTGAAATGGGCTATGAAATGGCGCACGACTGTAGAACAGTGTTAGTCACAGAAAGAGGCTAATCAGCTCACCGGATGAATCATGAAGACAACAGAAGATAGGAGGGTCTCTCTCTCTCTCTCCCTCTCTCTCTCTCTCCCCCCCCCCCCTCTCTCTATTCAGCAGTGTGCAGAGAAGCTACCTGGTGTGAACACACTGATTTCACACGTGTGCGGTGGGCAGCGGTGCATGCTGGGCGCCCCGCGTGCATGGGATAATTGATAGAGCAGAGCCACGTGAAGCAGCGTGCCACGGGGACGGCGTGCGGAGAAAAACACACAACTTCAGCAGATGGCTCGTCTGATGAGCAAACAGCATGTGGACAAAGACCGAGATGGTGGGGACGGAGAGGGAGCCGAGGAAGAGATGCTCGAGCCAGACAGCGCACAACGCCGTATGATGGGAGGGTTGAACACTGACAGCGGAATCACTTGTTATGGCACAACAGCGGTTTGCTTTTCTTTATTTTCTAATAATCTTAGGTGACGGCGAGCGAAAAAACGCAGGTGAGCACAGGGGGGTATAAAATCAAATATGTCACAATCGTGACAACAAAACGCCCTTACGCCGATACCACAACGTCAGCAAAACTAAGAAAAACACACATACACAAAAAACTCCCACAGCAGATGGAAAGAAACGGTAGCGGCTGTGGCGATGGCAAAAAAGGGTACTGTTGCACAGGCGCGGATCTACGGGGTGGCAACAGGGGTGGCAGCTGCCACCTCTGGGACACAGTCTTGCCACCCCATTTATAAATCAGATAATATGTTTTTAAAGTATATTTTATGTACATGCATGGCGAAGGTCAATGAGACCCGCACCGAACTCATCTCAAACAGAAGTCGCCGATTTAGAATCCCCCCCTCCCCCCTCACCAGGCGCGGATCTACAGGGTGGCAGCTGCCACCTCTGGGACACAGTCTTCCCACCCCTTTGCCACCCCAGGGAAAAATCTCTAGATCCGCCACTGCTGTTGCAGGACTTCGCTGTTGCAGCGGAGGTGCTTATTCTCCCCAGCATGGGTCAGCAGAAACAAGCCAACAGAGCTGAATCAGTGTGGGTGTCCAGGTAGTGTAGCGGTTTATTCTGTCGCCTATCAACACGGGGATCGCTGGATCGAATCCCCGTGTTACCGCCGGCTTGGTCGGGCGTCCCTACGGACACAATTGGCCGTGTCTGCGGGTGGGAAGCCGGATGTGGGTATGTGTCCTGGTCACTGCGCTAGCGCCTCCTCTGGGCGGCCGGGGGCTGAGGGGAATAGCGTGATCCTCCCACCCTCCTACGTCCCCCCTGGTGAAACTCCTCACTGTCAGGTGAAAAGAAGCGGCTGGTGACTCCACATGTATGAGAGGAGGCATGTGGTAGTCCGCAGCCCTCCCTGGATCGGCAGAGGGGGTGGAACAGGGACCGGGACAGCTCGGAAGAGTGGGGTAATTGAACGGATACAATTGGGAAGAAAAAGGGACCCCCCCCCAAAAAAAGAAGAAGAGCTGAATCAGTGTGACCAGAACCGTCGCACAGGCTGTGCAACTGACTGCACAGGGCCTTGCACCTCGAGGGACTCGCGCCTGGTCTGCAACCTTGCAGTTCTTTAATATATATACTTTTTTTAAGACTCTTCTTAACCCAATATGCTGAGTAATACCAACGCTCCTAAAACGAACTCCCCTGTGTGTCAGTTCCATCGAGCACAGTCAAGGTCGCATGAGAAAAAATCCGACAAATTACTCGGGTTCCTCCGTTTTCGACAACGCATCGTCACAGAGCCCGTGCTCCACCTCGACGCCCGCGGCGAGGAAGGAGGAGAAGCAGACGCTGGATGAGAGCGCGCGACTGATTTCGTAAACACGAGTCGGGTGCTGAGAAAAGGGAAGAACATTTAAAAAGAAGAACTTCACACGTAACTGCGGGGAACGCTGTATACACGTGTCAGCGCCTCCAGAGACCTGGCGAATAGCTGTATGTACGTGACTGTGAGCGTAGGCTACGTGTAATGACCGGTCTGAAAAAAAGAAAAAAAAAATCTAAAATCTGAATGAAATGTGGCCTATAGACCTGAAATACTGAAATGTAACATACCGTCGTACTTCAACGTGCCAAAATAAAGTGACAGCTGAGCTGACTGGATGTAAAGATAACTGGTTTAGTTATTTTTTCCTTTGAGAGACGATAAGAGCAAAGAGTCACAGCTGAGACTGTGTGTGATGATGCCGTATTATTATTATTATCATTATTATTATTATTATTATTGTAACCGGTTATTTTCTTGCCCGGTGCAGGATTCGATATGGGGTGTACTGCACCACAAGGCGACATCACTAACCGCTCGGCTAAAGGGTCAGACTCGTTAGCTAGGGGCTAACGTGTCTTATTAGTAGTTTACATTATTATTATTTTTTTTTAATTGGCTTTCTTCCCCCTCTTTGTCTCCCCAATTATGTCCGGCCAATTACCCCACTCTTGGGAGCCGTCCCGGTCCCTGCTCCACCCCATCTGCCGATCCGGGGAGGGCTGCAGACTACCACATGCCTCCTCCCATACATGTGGAGTCGCCAGCCGCTTCTTTTCACCTGACAGTGAGGAGTTTCGCCAGGGGGGACGTAGCGCGTGGGAGGATCACGCTATTCCCCCCAGTCCCCCCTCCCCCCTGAACAGGCGCCCCGACCGACCAGAGGAGGCGCTAGTGCAGCGACCAGGACACATACCCACATCCGGCTTCCCACCCGCAGACACGGCCGATTGTGTCTGTAGGGACGCCTGACCAAGCCGGAGGGTAACACGGGGATTCGAACCGGCGATCCCCGTGTTGCTAGGCAACAGAATACACTGCTATGCTACCCGGACGCTCGATGCTCTATTATTGCACTTGTTAAAAATGTGCCGCACCGAGATTACGTGTGCAGTAGAGCTAGACTAGATGCATGCAGTAGAGCTAGACTAGATGCATGCAGTAGAGCTAGACTAGATGCATGTAGTAGAGCTAGACCAGATGCATGCAGTAGAGCTAGACTAGATGCATGTAGTAGAGCTAGACTAGATGCATGTAGTAGAGCTAGACCAGATGCATGCAGTAGAGCTAGACCAGATGCATGCAGTAAAGCTAGACTAGATGCATGCAGTAGAGCTAGACTAGATGCATGCAGTAGAGCTAGACTAGATGCATGCAGTAGAGCTAGACTAGATGCATGCAGTAGAGCTAGACTAGCTATGTGCATGTGACCATGATTCATGGGCATGCATGTCAATGAGCAGCGCCTTGCCCGTCAAGTTCGCACAGAGCCTCGCCCCCCACCCCCACCCCCCGCAACGGCCCTGAGTGTGACAGGGTTAATGACTGTTTCTCTTAAACTCAGACTTTAGAGCAGCTGGGCCTGAGAGGTGCCAGGTGACAGTTGGGTCTGGTGTCATAACTGTTCGGTCACACTCAATTTTTTCACCTTCACACATACACACACAGGCCTCCCTCCCTGAGCACCGACAACTCGCCACAACACTTCAGCCCCTCACCTCCTGTGGCCTCACTGAAACGTTGCAACATCGATGAACAAAAGGGTTCGCTCTATTCACACCCTCCTCATATCGCTTCGCTGATGTGTCTGAGGTTGTGACTCAGGTTTGTGCGTTGCTTTATGCCGCCCTGGTGCAAGATGGAGGGCTTTCCGTTTTGCCAAGTACAACTCGGCGGGGAGTGAATTCGGTTCGTTTCTCGCCTGACGCCATTTGAGTCGTCATGTGGTAAACGCCCCCATCACTGCATTGGATTTCATGCGGGCACAAGTAAATGCTCTGAGTTATCCCAAGGGTAATAACGGGGAGGTGGGAAGCAAGAGTTATCAGCGTGTGATTACTTTGCCAGAAAAACATCACTTCAAGAAGCAAAACAATCACAACAACGGGCAGAACTCATAATTGTAACCCAGAACTCATTACTACCAGGCTCTAATTGCTTTCAGGAACTGCAGTTACAGTCTTCTGACAGATCTGGGATTGAATCAGCAGTCTTCAAACTGAATTCAGTTGACGTTGAAGCGCGAAAAAAGTGCAGCGCCAAGAAAGGGTTCAACTTGGGTGCCCAGGTAGTGTAGTAGTCTATTCTGTTGCCTACCAACGAGGGCATCGCTGGTTCGAATCCCCGTGTTACCTCCGGCTTGGTCGGGCATCCCTAGATATAATTGGCCGTGTTTGTGGGTGGGAAGCCAGACGTTGGTATGTGTCCTGGTCGCTGCACTAGCGCCTCCTCTGGTTAGTTAGGGCGCCTGTTCGGGGGGGGGAGGGGGAACTGGGGGGAATAGCGTGATCCTCCCACGCGCTACGTCCCCCTGGTGAAACCCCTCACTGTCTGGTGAAAATAAGCAGCTGGCGACTCCACATGTATGGGTGGAGGCGTGTGGTAGTCTGCAGCCCTCCCCAGATCGGCAGAGGGGGTGGGGCAGAGACCGGGACAGCTCGGAAGAGTGGGGCAATTGGCCGGATACAATTGGGGAGAAAAAAAAAGAAAGTGTTCAACTCTGACCATCAGAACCAGGACTTGTGTTTGAAAGTTTCAGTATTACAACACTGAACTGATACGTATCCCTGTATGAGATTCGAACCACCGTCAGGAGGACCGTCGTCTTGATTTCTGCTTCGAGACGATGCCCAAGACACAAAGACATGATGTAAATCAAGTCATCTCAGAGAGACGACAGTGGACCGCGTGTTCGTGATCTAACCGCAGAGAGTCATTTGGGAGTTGTGTATACATTACCGCTCCCAACACTGAGGCACATTTGTGCGACCATTAGCAAGCACAGCGCCTAATGTGCCATGTGTCTAAACAAGCAGACGAGTGTTCGTACAAGTTAATGTGTGATGTCAGCTAAATTATAGCCATCAAGGCACCAAAAAAACAAAACAAAGCAATCTTATTCAGTGGCACCACTTCTGTCAGAGGCATTTGGTCCGGCAGTACAACATGGAGCCGGCCGTAGCCTGAGTGGTCGGTGAAACTTTACCTTTCATTTTGTTAAGACGGGGTAACGTGACTTCTTAAGTCTGCAGATAAGTAAAGGAACTACGGTGACAAAAAGTTTTGGACAGCGAATAAGTGTGTGCATTCTACACGGTACTCTGTGTGTACGTCTGATATATATATATATATATATATATATATATATATATATATATATATATATATATACTGTATGTACATATGAGGGAGCTCGTGGGGGAATGGCGCGTAAGTGGCTTAGCGTGTGAATTAACTCCATGTGTGGGTGTTTGACCACACTTTTGGGAAAGTTGCTGATTTAGACCGAAAGGCCATCTGTGCCATTTTCTCTGACCTTCATGGGTGTGTGACTGTGTCTGCGAACAATTCTCTCTCTGTAGGATACCTGTGTGTTTGTATGGAGGGTATGTATGTGCATGTGCGTGTGTGTGTGTGCATGCATGTGTGTTAGATTGCCTCGGAAAAACTGTCTCTGGCTGTGCGCGGTACATATTGAAATGTTGGCATGTAGCACGTTTGATTCTCCATCCAGCTTCAGGTGCTCATCTCTGCTCCACTCTGTAAAGATGCGAGGCCAAGCACTTTGGCCATTAGAAACAAAGTGAATCCATCGAGACAATTACTTTTGAGGCGGGTGGGGGGGGGGGTGGGGGGGTTGGCCCTTTGGAGTGTGTTTGGCTCTCATCAGGCAGTAGGAGAGTTTACCCTTCACAGGGAGAGTGACCTCTTGACTTAGTCCTGTTTGCCCCAGCCACAGTCAATACAGCCTGCCACCACTCAGGAGCCCAAAGACGGTCTGCAGGCCCGGCCCATCAGTCTGTACAACATCCAAACACGTAACCTTTCCTGTTGTCATGCACTCACGAGGCCCTGGCAGCAATGCCCGCCAGGGGACGACAATGTCCAGGCACAGCCGCAATGAATCTTCTCCTGCCCCCCCCCCCTTTTTTTTTTCTTCATCTAAACGTTTGAATCTGGGAGCACTGATGAGAGAGAGCGGTGATTTCAAAGTACTGAGGCAGAAGGGATCAGTTTGGCGTTTCCAAATTTACTCCTCAAATTGGTATTGAACATCTGCCATTTTATTCATCGTGTCTGAGCTATTGTCCTCTTCCTTCGGTGCCGTGATCAGCAGTGTGGGAGACGATAAACATTAGACAGTAGACGGAGTGCCTATCACAAGTTGCCCTATTTTCTCCTATGTGCTCCACGGAACTCATTCTGCCTGAGGAGCCTTTGTTCTCTCCCCATCTATTCTCTTCTCCCCATCTATTCTCCTCTCCCTTCCTTTCTGTGGGTGAGGGAGGGCAGTGCCAGCTGCCAGGCTGGGATGTCTGGGGGCGGGGGGTTGCTGGCAGCCTGGTGCCCAGCTGTGCTGCTGCCTATGGGGCTGCCATCGCTCCAGTCTTGCCCTGGGCACTACAGCGAGGCCAAAGCCGCCTGTTTTAGTGCCCTCAACATCGTGGTCAAAAGCACATCCATAACCTCACTGGGACCAAACCAGGCTACTTGTGCCTCACTGCTAAAGTGGAAGTAGGCCAGAGAAGCCAGGGTCAAAATCTCCTATCCCCAGGTAAAGACGAGGATATCAAAACATCTGTGCCTCATTCTCGGTGGGATTTGACTTTTCACAGTGCAGTGTTTCAAACAGTTGTCTGTGCTACGGTGCCATCGGACTAGTGCTGAGGCTTCCGCTTACTAACACTGTGTAACGTACAGCTGCGCTTCACGTATCTGCTCATATCTATATCCCCTATGTGCTGATTCAAAAGTTTTAGTCCAGTCCTATTCAGCGTTTCCTCAAATAACAACCTTGTAGCTTTGGATCCGTCTGTCGCTCTCATTCTACAGGTTGTTCAATCTGTTCAGACACTACATGTTAAGAGACATAACATATAGGACACTACATGTTAAGAGACATAACATATAGGATACTATATGTTAAGAGACATAACATATAGGGCACTACATGAAAAGAGACATAACATATAGGACACTACATGTAAAGAGACATAACATATAGGATACTACATGTTAAGAGACATAACATATAGGACACTACATGTTAAGAGACATAACATATAGGATACTACATGTTAAGAGACATAACATATAGGACACTACATGTAAAGAGACATAACATATAGGATACTATATGTTAAGAGACATAACATATAGGACACTACATGTAAAGAGACATAACATATAGGATACTATATGTTAAGAGACATAACACATATGATACTATATGTTAAGAGACATAACATATAGGATACTGTATGTCATGTCTCTTTACATATAGGACACTATATGTAAAGAGACATGACATATAGGACACTACATGTTAAGAGACATAACATATAGGACACTATATGTTAAGAGACATAACATATAGGACACTATATGTTAAGAGACATAACACATAGGATAATATGTGTTAAGAGACATAACATATAGGACACTATATGTTAAGAGACATAACACATAGGATAATGTGTTAAGAGACAACATATAGGATACTACATGTTAAGAGACATAACGTATAGGACACTACATGTTAAGAGACATAACATACAGGATACTATATGTTAAGAGACATAACACATAGGATAATATGTGTTAAGAGACAACATATAGGATACTACATGTTAAGAGACATAACGTATAGGACACTACATGTTAAGAGACATAACATACAGGATACTATATGTTACGAGACATAACATATAGGATATTATATGTTAAGCGACATAACATATAGGACACTACATGTTAAGATACATAACATATAGGATACTATATGTTAAGGGGATCGCTTCTAAACATCGGCTATGTACTTTAATTTTGGCAGCAATATCGGATTATGATTTTTGTTTCTCCATATTCTTCTGGGAGCAGTGTCAGGTTTCCAGCGGTTAACAGACTGGTGATACTGAGGAGACGTATTGGAGACAGTTTGGCATTCATCCTCTCGCGCAGGTACGATGCTCAACATAACTCGGCTGTGTAAAATGCTCTTGACCACAAACAACAACGAGACATTTCTTGCATTCTTCCTCAACGTACGTTTATGTTGCTCCTGGATTTCAGCATCATGGAGGAAATTTCAGATCTATTTCCTCGACTACCTACAACAGGTAAGGCCTGCAGAGTGAACGTTGTTTTCATTCGATTTGTCACCATGATCTAAAAGCCGTTAGAGCGTTGGCAGGTGTTATTTGTCGATTATGAGCCCGTGTCTACCTTGTCAGAGAGACGGAGAAGATTGTATCCTGTCCGTCCATGGCAGTAGAGACCGCTCCTGTCAGATTAACCCCAGCTATGAGGGGGAGCAGTGAAAGATGGAGTCCCCTCACTCCGTCTCTGATATTGCCATGATTAAGCACTACTCGTGCCACCGGTAAAGTTTATCCGTGCCGTCAGTGGGAGCTCAGCAGACTTGGCGGGGCAGTCTAGCTCACAAAGGGAAGTGCTACGTGGTGGAGTGGCTTTGCTCCCAGGGCGGCGAGCCTGACCTCATAGCAACAGCCTGTGCCAGGGCAGGGAGGGTGGCAGGAAGCAAAACAATAACAACAAAAGGAACCGCTTCGGTCGACTTACCCGGGGCCAAAGGCAGGATTGATGCTATGGGAATAAAACGGTATTCACAGAGAAAAAAAAGCATTTACTGGCGTAATGAAGAAAAAAAGATACTTTAAATTACATTTGTCACTCTTGACATTTAACTCTGGGATTGTCTTTTACAGCCAAGCCAAACAGTACCCACACACACACACACACACACACACACACACACACACACACACACACACACACACACTATATATATATATATACACGTACGTATATATATCCATCCATTATCCAAACCACTTGTCCCGCTCTCAGGGTCGCAGGGATGCTGGAACCTATCCCAGAAGTCATTGGGCGGCAGGCGGCGAGACACTCTGGACAGGCCGCCAGTCCATCACACAGGGCCAACACACACACACACACACACACACCACACACACACACACACACATTCACACCTAGGGACAATTTAGTGCGGCCGATTCACCTGACCTGCATGTCTTTGAACTGTGGGAGGAAACCGGAGCACCCGGAGGAAACCCACACAGACACGGGGAGAACATGCAAACTCCACACAGAGGACGACCCGGGACGACCCTCAAGGTTGGACTACCCCGGGGCTCGAACCCAGGACCTTCTTGCTGTGTGGAGACTGCGCTAACCACTGCGCCACTGTGATATATATATATATATATATATATGTGTGTGTGTGTGTGTGTGTGTGTGTGTGTGTGTGTGTGTTGAAAGAAACATTCAACGGTAGAGAAAGTGCTCAACAAATAAGGAGCAAAATAATCCAGTGAGTCAAGTAAATTCTTTATGAGACATCATCAGCTGATGACAGCTGATGATGGCTTATGGTGTGAAACAGGCTTGTACTATCTCATAAAGAATTTACTTGACTCACTGGATTATATATATGCCACACATAGTATGTACTGATCAGCTAAAACATTAAAATCACTAACAGGTAAGTGAATAATATTGGTTTTCTCATTACAATGGCACCTGTCAAGGGGTGGGATATATTAGGCAGCAAGTGAGCAGTCATTTCTTGAAGTTGACGCGTTGAAAGCAGGAAAAACGGGTAAGCGCAAGGATCTGAGCGACTTTGAAATTGTGATGGCTAGACGACTGGGTCAGAGCATCTCTAAAATGGCAGGTTTTGGAGATGCTCTGGTGTGTTCGCTGCACCGTTCACTGGTGTGTTCCTGGTATGCAGTGGTCAGTACCTACCAAAGTGGTCCAAGGAAGGACAACCGGTGAACTGGCGATAGGGTCATGGGTGCACAAGGCTCATTGATATGCGTGGGGAGTGAAGGCTAGCTCGTCTGGTCCGATCCCACAGAAGAGCTACTGTAGCTCAAACTGTTGAAAAATGTGATACCGGCTATGATTGACAGGTGTCGGAACACACAGTGCATCGCAGCTTGCTGCATTAGGGGCTGTGTAGCTGCAGACCGGCCAGAGTGCCTACGATGACCCCTGTCCACCGCCAAATGGGCACATGAGCATCAGAACTGGACCTTGGAGCAGTGGAAGGAGGTCACCGGGTCCGATGAATCACGTTTTCTTTTACATTGTGTAGACGGCTGGGTGCGTGTGCATCATTTACCTGGGGAAGGGATGTCACCAGGATGCACTATGGGCAGAAGGCAAGCCGGCGCAGGCTGTGTGATGCTCTGAGCAATGTGCTGCTGGGAAACCCTGGGTCCTGGCCTTCAAGCGGATGTTACTTTGACACGTACCACCTACCTAAAGATCGTTGGAGACCCCTTCATGACAACAGTATTCCCTGATGGCGGTGGCCTCTTTTAGCGGGATAATGCACCCTGCCACACTGCACATATGGTTCAGGAAGGGTTTGAGGAACATGATGAAGTGTTCAAGGTGTTCCCTTGGTTTCCAAATTCCCCAGATGTCAATCTGATCGAGCATTTGTGGGATGTGCTGAAAAAACAAGTGCTAACGTCTTGATGCCAAATACCCGAGGACACCTACAGAGGTTCCATGTGGAGTCTATGCCTCCAAGGGTCAGAGCTGTTTTGGTGGCATGAGGGGGGGACCTACACAATATTCGGTGGTGGTTTTAATGTTTTGGCGATTGGTGTGTGTGTGTGTGTGTGTGTGTGTGTGTGTGTGTGTGTGTGTGTGTATATAGATATATATGGAAGTAGGATGATGATCAGTAGTGAGAGGGCACTCTGCAGGGTTGTGTGGGGGCCCATCTCACTCATGGTTCGGCGTGTCCTCACAATTTAATTGAGTCGACTTCAGATTTAGCGTCTATATTTAGTTGATTGTACAGTACAAAGTACATTTCTTTGCCTCTCAACAATCATTTCAAAGTCCTGCCCAGCCGTGAAAGTCAGTTATACTGCTCTGTTTGCCCTCTATCTATCTTTGTTGCAGTTTGAAGGCATTTATGTCTCCCTGACCCTGTCTTGCTTGCTTCTGAGAACTGAGTAATAACATTCGGAAGAACAGCCACTAAGAGAGTTGTCCTTTACTGTAGACAGACAGGCAGACAGACAAGTCTGCACACCATAACTACCACTGAGGACACACTGAGTTGAATTCTGAACTAATTTATATATATAAATCCCAGTGAGCCATGCTATACCTTCAAAACAAGTTACACAAAAGTATGGAAAGCTTTTATTTTGAAGGAATATTATTATGGTAAAACATTACCTTTCAATTGCTATTAGTGTTGACCCCCCCCCCCCAAAAAACTCAGATTGAAATAACAAAAACAACCCCCCCCCTTTCGCCCCAAATTTATCTGGTCAATTACCCTATTTTCCGAGCCACCCTGATCTCTGCTGATCTGGGGAGGGCTGCGGACTACAACATGCCTCCTCCCATACATGTGGATTCGCCAGCCGCTTCTTTTCACCTGACAGTGAGGAGTTTCACCAGGGGGACGTAGCGCATGGGAGGATCACGCTATTCCCCCCAGTTCCCCCTCCCCCCCGAACAGGCGCCCTGACCAAGCAGAGGAGGCACTAGTGCAGTGACCAGGACACATACCCACATCTGGCTTCCCACCCGCACACACAGCCAATACTGTCTGTATGGACGCCCAACCAAGCCGGAGGTAACACGGGGATTTGAACCGGGCAGCCCCATGTTGGTAGGCAACAGAACAGACCGCCATGCCACCCGGACGCCCAGAAAAACAAAATTTTGTGACACTGATTTGCTGATATGAGTATTTGTCGATTGCCGAGCACGTGTTGTGCCTCTACGTGAAATCTTTAACAGTACACAGGAAATGACCTATTTTACATATCTACAGACTAGTGTTTATCTTGTGTGTATGTTATATCGGTGTTATCTAAACAGAAATCAATCACTTTGATTTTGTTGGTTATACACAATGAAAAAAATATGGGAAGTCATGATCCATGATTGTTTTCTTAAGTCATAAAATTTTTGGGAATCTCAAGTCAACTAAAACAGTGTGCCGCTTCATCTACCACCATTGGGCGGAAATTCCCTTATAAAGTTTTAAACATGTCTTGTAATCAACAGTTACTGTCCAGCATTTCATCACTACCGCTATGACTTAACATTTCTACCCCATTATTTTGCTAAAATTTTAGACAAACCAACGGATATTTCTTCTTTTCTAATTCAGCATACTATTGGCAAAGATACCTACAGTTTACATACCGTTGCTCAGGGTCAGGAATGCTTAAATCAGTGCCGACATGTAAATAACTGTAGCCTAACAGTATCCAGGTAACTTTACCCCGCAGTCTTGCACCACACTCAGTAAGGGTAACACTAGAGGACAAAGCCAGAGCAGTCCTGTAGGTTCTGCTGTCACCATGGCCATTCTCTCTTTTATCTCTTTCTTACCTGTGTCCAGGACAGTTTAATCCATCCTGCTCCTACTGGCTCCCCCAGACTGACATTCAATTAGAGGCCCAATTAGAGCACCACCGCTCGTGATGCCTTTCTTCCTCATCTCAGCATGAAAGAGCTACAGTGAGTCTTTTTTGGAGTTCGAGGCCAGTGAAAAGGTAAGAATCACATCAGATGTCAGAGCCAGGCCGCTACAGAGGCTTTAAAGGGATAGTTCACACTCTGGGGTTTTTCCACTGTGTCCTACTTACAGAGTCAGACGTAGAGTCCTTTGACATTCATTTGTATTTCACTAGACACCGTAATGATCTTCAGCTTCCCCGCTGTCGGACTTCCCTTAATCAGTCTATACCGAAATACACGGGACCGTCGCTTCGCAAAGATCTGCTCCCATCACAACAGTTCACACACTTTCTTCATTCAAAGACCATCTTAAAAGGTCTCCTATTGATTAAGATGGATGAACACTTCACCGATTTTTGTAATGTATCACAACTCTCAATTGTATTTTTGATTTGTATTAATTTTGTTGCTTGTAGCAGCAACAACAAAGTAGTCTTAATTTTTGAAATATTGTAATGCTCTTTTATTTATTTGTTTATTGTCTTGTGCAAATAAAAACCAAACCAAACTGGTGGGTTTTGTATATCTGCATGGCATTTGAAGCTATGTTAAATGGTGATCTTGGTCTAGCTTAACTCATCCACTGCATACCATACCTTTTCTAGGGTGGAAGAAGATGGATATGCATATGACTTCGAAATAGCTCAAACTGTAATCTCATTTTTAGGATGTCATGTTCTTGTGAGAACACTGGTTCAGAAAAATAGTTAATGCTAGGCTATGAGGTTGGACGGTTTGGAGACAAAGCAAGAGAGGGGAGATTGAGATGGTTTGGACATGTGTGGAGGAGAGATGCTGGGTATATTGGGAGAAGGATGCTGAATATGGAGCTGCCAGAGAAGAGGAGAAAAGGAAGACCAAAGAGGAGGTTTATGGATGTGGTGAGGGAGGACATGCAGGTAGCTGGTGTGACAGAGGAAGATGCAGAGGACAAGAAGAGCTCGAAACGGGTGATCCGCTGTGACGACCCCTAACGGGAGCAGCTGAAAGTAGTAAGAGTAGTAGTAGTAGTAATAGTAGTTTAGAGAAAGTGTTTTCCCCTTCTTTTGAAAGGAGCTGCAATGATCCCAGTAGACATCCAGCTGTTGAGCTATGCTAGGCTAAACTCACATTTCAATGTATGTTCAAACTGCATGCGCAGGCATAAAACATGAGGTTGTTGGCCTCTGTGGAAGTAGGACACATAGTGAAAACCATGGAAAGCTAACTCTAACCCATTAAACTTTTATACTAGATACAAATGAGCACACACAACCATGCACACACACATAAACAGCAAAATGGTGATAGGAGATCCAGACAATTATTCAAACTGGCCTGGCTTTAAGCCCAAACAAGAGAATGCACCTGCTGAAGAGTCCATAAGAGAATTACTGAATTTTTAGGACAAATCTATGGTAAATTTCTCTGTGCAGAGTAAAGTTGAATCAGATGAATCTTCAAGCAGGGGTCAACACAATGACAGAAAAACAGTTAACCTTGGTGTTTCATCTACACACAAATATATATTTAAGCTGAAACAGTCCATCACAGGCACAGCCGATGCTTGGTCACATGGTCAGAAATACAACCTGTGGTATCTTCTGAAAACGATCTGAGTAAAGCTCCTGTAGTCCATGGTGAGTCTATACATAGATTCCCAGTTTCACTTGCAATCTGGAGAAGAAAGCCGATGCCACACTATTGATGAGAGACATGTTTGCCTTCACTTATTTCTTCTGATAGTCATATAGATTTTCTTCAAAGAGGGGTTAATGCTCATGCTGGCTGGATTCTTGCCTTTTAACAATGCAATTAGTGAAAGGTAGCAACAAATCACTTTCATTTGCAGTAATTGATTTCTGGTCCATGTAATTATGACTATCAATTTGAGTCACATTGCAGAGGGCATCCTGCCCTAGTCTGTACTTTTAATTTAGTCACGCCGAGTGAGCAAGGTCTAATGGCGGGCTGTTATGAGATCTTTGGTCACATGCACAAATACATGTACTTTAGTGTGTGCAACAGGGTTTGGTATGGTTTGGATTTTACTAATTCTGGTTCCAGTTCTGCTTCTTAAATCGTGTTTCTCCTGAATCCAAGATCTTATTCTTATCACAAATTTTGAAGAAGGATCCAAAATTTATCAAAAGCAAACACGATGCATTGCCTTTGTGCACTGCCTGTCGACACCTATGTCATATCGGACTTGAATCTAGTTTTTTTTTTTTGACACTTACTTGCATTGTCGCCTCCTGAACAGATCCTTGCTTGTGTTATATTAACGCTCAGATGTGCGTCGCTTTGGATAAAAGCGTCTGTTAAATGAAATTGTAAATCGTAAACCACCGGATGATATTCATTCACTCTTTTTGCTCATCTGCCCCCTTGTTCCGATTCCTCTGGAGATAAACTTGAGGATGGGCCATATTGCTCTGTGAATGTCTAACAAAGAGACATAAGGAATAGGCATTTCATTCTACTGTATATCTTGCCTTATAAACATTCGGTGTCTGCTATTAGTGTGTTGTTGCACCTAGTAGTAGTGCTAGTGGACTCTGTGGCATTGTGATGACTGGGATAAGAGGAGACATTGAAAACGATGCAGTCGTTCAGGTTAAAACCGTGCTTCAGTTAATACTTTGCCACGATGGAGTTGCTTCCTACCTCGCATGAAATGATTTTACAGCAATGGCAGTTTTGCCACACCGCTGTTTTCTCTCATAAAGCTTAACAACAGTTTGCTTTGGACAGACATGTTGTAAATGGTTTACATGCCGAGGTGAGGCTGACACACGAAGTAACCAGAGATGAAGAAGTCAGAGAAGTAGTCTTTTCTGATTGATTGACAGAACACACACACACACAATCAAACACATTCTCTCTCTCTCTAAAACACACAGACATGCACACACACCTGTTTACAGCCTTACTGGTTCATGTTCTCACTCTAAATTTGCAGATATATTATTTGCCATATGTTCCTGGTATGGGCTTACTTGCAAACAGGCGGTGTCAAACATGGAGGGGGAGAGGTGTGAATAGCTGGACATGTGGCCAGGTAGAGTTAGCACCTGCTGTCACTTCCCAGGTTTCGAGCGTGGCTTGATCAGCCCGATGGCCTGCTGCCGACTCCCGAGCCCCGCTAATTCAAAACCGGGGTCTGTAAAACACAAAGCTTTCACTGACACGTTGAGCTCCACTAGCGTATTCTCGTGCTGCAACTGACTTTTAGCCGGTCGAGCCTACACTTGGAAGGTTTGCCAATGTCATTCTGATACCAGAATACAATCATATTTTTTTATGGGCAAGTTAAACTGTGGCTACATGTTGTTTCACTTTTCTTTTCTTTTGATTGAAAGAGGGGTTGAGTCATAGGGTGGTGAAACGCTTACCATCTGCAGTTAGATTTGTTCTGATAAAAGCTAAGTAGCCCCTGTTTGAGCAGGGGGAGATGGCTAATTATGATGAGGGAAAAGGCATGAATCATGTGTTAAAAGGCGGAGAATGGTGGGAGTGCTGAGAGTAGGACGGGACATGTCACTTAAGAACATTTTCTTCCAGCATGGCACTGCTGATGACATAGGGAACCTTTCACAAGCAGGGCAGTTGATCCTTCTCCATCCTTGGCCAATACTATCCGTCTCCGACTGTATGTCAGAGTAAAGCAGGTTGGACACAGAGGCCCCAGTGCGCCATGGGACAGAACACTGGGTCTTACTGGAATGACAAGAGCTAAGGCTCACACAAGCTAACACACACGCACACAATGTTCTGAATAATGCAAATCCTGTCAGCGCTCACACACCTCTACCTAACAAGACTCCGGTGGCTTCGGTCGGCATCATCTATATAGATGACAGATCCCAGCGTGATGCAAATTAAAACAGTGTATGAGATTATTTCCACCTAAGCATACTGCCCTTTCTGAAATATAAACCATTGAATTCAGCTTTAACACAAATGGCTCCAATTTAGTGTACTGAGAGATGCCAGGTGAGACAGCAATTAATGGCTTGTTGGTCTAATAACAAACATTAACCCACACTCCATGACACGCCATCACACAGAAGAGACAACCTAATCTCAATTTACACTCTGGCATGACTGCACATGTGCACTTAAAAACACATACACACATGCACACACACACACACACACACACACACACGTTCTTAAGACACACTCAGGCCAGTCCCGCAGTCCCAGTGGCAGGTCCCAGTGGCAGGTCCCGAGTAGCGCATCTGGTCCTACAGTAGTAGTCATTGAGGTCTGGGCCCCCAGGCCTCATCCATCACAGCCTGCTTCTGTCCAGAGCTCTGATCACAGCGAGGCCTATTTCTGCAGATAGTGCACTTTCTGCTGCCTTTGGGAGGGGCAGATGATGGACGCGGCAGTCATGGCATCTGCAGTGAGCACTGGGAGCCATCCAAGCAGGCATCGCCTCTCTGACAGCATCACTCCAACACACGCATCGACACAGTGTCCATCTGGCTGTGGACAGTGTGGAGGTATGGTGCCAGAGGGGGCAGTTACACATCCGTCCTGGGACTGAAAGAAGTGCAAGAAAGAACTGGCACTGTTGCTGCTGAAGCAAAGATTGGATTGGCCAGGGTCGGTCAAAATAAATATTAAGAGTTTGACTGGATTGGTTTTTGTTTTTGCTGTGAAAAAAAACCTGCAAAAACAAAAGCCTTTCCATAAATCCTTTGCTGTGACAGATACGTTGAAGAATATCTCTATTAGCAATAATATAATATGATATAATAGCTCTAAAACAGGATGCTGGCTTGGGTGAGTATGCTGAGCTGGGTGTTAAATAAACATAGCAGCCTGACTTATTGTGCTGGCTATTCTAATTCCTCACCACCGCCCCCTGGGGCCTATAGGAAGTCTCCTGGTGAGTGCATTGACTCACCCGAGGCCGTTTTCACACCCCTACATCTCGGCCTGATGAGACAAACGATGCTTAATAATTGTGTGTGACTCAACATGCTACAGGGGCCAACGCTACTCAAGTAAATTGCTTCTGTATGTGGGGTGGGGTGGGGCTGTCTCTCCTTCATTTGCCGTTTAGCAATGGAGTGACATATATGACCTCTTAAATAGGCATAGCAGAGGCAAACTGGGTGGCGTAGGTACTAATAAAGTATGAAAACGCCAGTGTTTGAATCAAATTATTAGATAATGCATTAGATATGATCACGTAGACTCTTAAGTGATGAGCAAATTATCTCCCATAAGACTCCACATTCATAATTACAATAACATTAACCTTTGCCTTGTTAATGCAAGCCCTCATAGCAATTTCAGTTCAAGGCAATGACCTCGCGGAATATTTTTTCCCACAATTTCACAGAGAAGAGAAAAAAAAAACTGATGTGGTGTAGAAAATGTTCCCACCGTCAAAAACTGTGTGATCAAAAACTGTGCTATGCTTCCCCTATCCGGTACACACTAGATTTTTTTTCCTCCCTTTTCCTCCCCAGTTATACTTGACCAGTTACCCCACTCTTCCGAGCCGTCCCGGTCGCTGCTCCACCCCCTCTGCCGATCCGGGGAGGGCTGCACATGCCTCCCCCGGTACATGTGGAGTCGCCAGCCGCTTCTTTTCACCTGACAGTGGGGAGTTTCGTCAGGGGGACTGAGCACGTGGGAGGATCACGCTATTCCCCCCAGTTCCCCCTGAACAGGTGCCCCATCTGACCAGAGGAGGCGCTAGTGCAGCGACCAGGACACATACCCACATCCGGCTTCCCACCCGCAGACACGGCCAATTGTGTCTGTAGGGACGCCCGACCAAGCCGGAGGTAACACGGGGATTCGAACCGGCGATCCCCGTGTTGGTAGGCAACGAAATAGATCGCCACACCACCCTGATGCTCCTACACACTACATTTAAAATGGATTTATTATTGATTGAAAGACTGAAAAAAACTGAAAGCTTGTTGCTGACCCCTCCCACCCTGGACACCACCTTTTTGAGACTCTGCCCTCTGGCAAGAGGCTGAGGTCCATCAGGACCAAAGCCTCACACCATAAGAGCAGTTGCTTCCCTGTTGCAGTTGGACTAACCAACAGCCCCCCCCCCTGACAGCCATTCTCCCACACACACACATATGTATACGTATATTGCGATTTGTATATAATATTTTACTTTTACTTTACACTGTTTATATTTTCTAGACGTTTTGTGTGTATCTGTGTGTGTGTGTGTGACTTTTCTAGTATTCTTAATTGCACCCACAATGCCAAGTAAAATTCCTGGTGCATGTAACGCACATGGCAATAAGTGTTTCTGATTCTGATTCATGAAAAGCAATGTTTGCTGTCTATTCCCGAGTTATGTTTGTGTGTGCGTGCGTGTGTGTGTGTGTCTCTGCGCATGCAAACAGTTGAAGTCTGAGTGCAGATGGGTTTCAAACTGAGACATTAATTAGAATACTTCAACGGAAAAGGAAAAATGACTCATTAATTAATTCATGTCGCGTGCTTAATGACTGTCTTTTCTACCCTCATGTTGTGCTATTTGGATGCGCCTAATGATGTGCGTGTTGTGCGCTGACAGAACTTGATGTGAGGGAACTATCGTACACATCCAAAGAAACACACACACACACACACACATACACACACACACACACACACACACACACACACACACACACACACACACACACACACACACGTGCACACTGCTGCCTCCCACCTCCTCTCTCCTGCCACTCATGCATCCACAAACAGCTCACACAGATCAACATGGAAATGGCACAGGGTAAACACTTGATAAGCTAGACGCGTAGACAAAATACACACACACAAAAAACCCCCCCCACACATACGCAATCACACAATCAAATCTAGACAGGCATACCAGGCACGATAAAGATCGCAGCATAATCTGTCTGTCAGGTAAAACAACTACATTTGATCCCGTGTTTGTCGCTCATTAAACACCGGCAAGGAAGAGCCGTAGCTTTTTTTTCCACGGGCTGCGGTATTATCGGGTCAAAGGTCAATCACTGCACTTATCATCACAAGCTTCTCTTTCGCCTTTCAGGAAAAGGTGCTACCGCAAGGATGGGAGGATGCAAGGATGGATGCTGCTGCTGAGATGAGTAGCGTTGTATTACTTCTCTGATGTTGCCTTCCATCTCTGAAATGTGTAACGTTGGCCTGCTTAGTTTGTTCTCCATCGACGTGCACAACCACGCGGATGTGAGCCCCTCCTGATGAGGCCTGTGCTTTCAAGTAGGAACAAAGCGTTGCTGTGATGAAGTCCAAACAAGGGGGAGAAAAAGTGACTGACAAGACAGCCTGAATGTTTACAGAAATTAGACATCGCATGATAAACCATCCATCCATCCATCCATCCATTATCCCAACCGCTTATCCTGCTCTCGGGGTCACGGGGATGCTGGAGCCTATCCCAGCAATGGGAGGCAGGCGGGGAGACACCCTGGACAGGCCGCCAGACCATGACAGGGCCAACACACACACAGCACACCTAGGGCCAATTTAGTACGGCCCATTCACCTGACCTACATGTCTTTGGACTGTGGGAGGAAACCGCAGCACCTGGAGGAAACCCACACAGACAGGGGGAGAACATGCAAACTCCACACAGAGGACGAACCCCCTTGGGATGACCCCCAAGGTTGGACTACCCCGGGGCTCGAACCCAGAACCTTCTTGCTGTGAGGGGACCGCGCTCCCCACTGCGCCACCGTGCCACCCAAGGATAAACCAATTATTTCCATAATAGTATGAACATTATTCAAAACAGATAATCGTGGGGAGGGAGGGGGACAAAAAGGGACACAAAAGTGATTAACAAAGAAACTAATCCTACATATTCAAAAGAAATAGACACAAAACATGATTAAACTAATTATCAATCTACTTAATTACATTCATTCGATCAGGCGTATCTTTTTTCAATTTCCTTATTTTTGCCGTGTAACTATATTACATCTTTTTTTTTCTGATTTCTCCCAATTTAGTGGCCAATTGATCCCCGTTTTAATTCAAACACCCACCCTCGTACCGCATGCGTTCGCCGACTGCATCTCTCCAGCCAGCAGTCTCGAAGGAGACGCCCCCCCACTTTCGTGACAAGGCGACTCCAGGCTGAACCACTGCTTTTTCTGACACACACAGAGACGCATTCATGTGACGAACACAAGCCGACTCCGCCCCCCTCCCGAAGACGGCGTTGCCAATGATTGCTGCTTCATCGAGTCCGGCCATAGTCGGATCTGAGGAGACCGGGGCGCGAACCCCGGTCCCCAGTGGGCAACTGCATCGACACAAAGCCGATGCTTAGACCGCTACACCACCGCGGACCCTATATTACATCTTTTTTAACCAGAACTCAGCAGTGTGGTTCAGTGACTCCAACTTGTCCCTTGTAGTGACCCTTTTCAACACAATCAGACGTTTCAGAAAACCAATCTGCTTCTGGTTATAATTTATATCACTCAATACGCCGATTTGATTGGACAATTAATGAATTATCATTAGTCTGCCCAGTCACAGCACGTGAATAGTTGCCTAGCGACATCGTGCCGGTTGTCGGGCTAGCTAGATTCCAGCTGCATTGACACTGACTAGCTTTCCACCGACTCGTGACTTGCTGGCCTCTGAGATGTTTACCCATGTCCGACTCTTGGGCCCCGAGTGTGTATGCGGGCCTGGTACATGTATGACACCATACCGGTCGTGCTCGGAATTAAGGGCCCCGACCGGGCAACCCCACCGAGAACCAGCTGTGCTCATAGAAGGGGTGCACTAAAACAATAACAGCAAATCAAATAACATCTGAGGCTGAAAGAAACGAGACGCCTGACATTAATATTCCGCAGGAACACTTTCCTGACCGAACCGAATCTTCAAGCAGTTAAGTTGACGAGGGGGTCCTGAAAATCATAAAATTAGCAACAGAGTCGGTGAGCTGGCAACAGCGGTTGCAAGCACAGTAGGAGGGAAAGCGGTACGATCCATCTGGGGGGACTCACAATCTACACCGAGTAGCTCAATTTTACATCAGACTTGGAATTGTTAAATGTTTTCCATTACTTCTTTGTTTTAAGTTCAAGCTTCTCAAGTCTCACTGAGCACATGCTGCTATTCATTTTATCCCCCCCCCACCCCCAACACACACAAACTCCCCACATCCCCTCCGTACGGATTGGCTCATTAGCCGCGAGTCTGACTTCCTTTCCAGGTCCGTGAGCTGCTTCACATCTAAAAAAAAAAACAAACCCATATAAATCTGAGAATGACGCTCGTGTGTTATAAGTAAACAAAGAATAAAACATTGCAAGTACGTTATCAACCACTAGGCATCCACAAATTACTGGTGAAAAATGCACTTGTTAAAACAACAATTCTCTTTCTCGGCTGACACGCCAGCATGTTTCAGCGCGTGACGTGACTACCTGCCAATCACGCTTGGCGGGCTTGCGGGTTATTATTCTTGGTAAATATGCATGGCCTTGACTTACAGCGCAAATCTAATTATGTGAGTACTGTCAACAGTAAAAGCAAAGCCAATATGTTTTTAAGAGGCTCGCCAACATCGCAGAGAGATGCTCCTTCATCTCATCAAGGCTGCTTGTTAACTTACACAAACGCCAGCAGTTTGCCGTTTCAGCCACTTGTTTCTGTTAAGAGTTTGAGGCGACGCTAATCTCTCGTCTCCCATTGGCCGCGATACGTGTATAAAGCGGGGGGCCGGGGCTCGTGTCTGCATTACAAGTCTATCGTAAAACATCTTCTGTCATTGCAAACCTTTTGCAGTACAGCATCTAAGGTTTGTTTACAAGGGAAGCGGCGTTGGGGCTGTGTCGGCTGAACGCAGCTCAGCTTGCTCCCGCAAGCGTCAGCCAAGAACAACCCAACACGACGTCTGCATTTCTGCAGGTTTTTTGGAGGGGGGGTAACTCTAAATTGTTGTTGTTTTTTCTGGAACAAACAGCAAACAGGTATTGACTTCACTGTCACGTTGATGGATAACTGTCATAGATGGAATATTTCAAATTTCTGCATGTTTGCAACACAATTTGGAGGAACCGGGGGCTTTTGGGTGGATCAGTTCAAATTAGAAAACGTGCTGCCAAGAACACTGACCGACCTTGGCTGGAGAATGGATAGTTAGAAAACTGCTGCATACCAACGGAAGGAGACAATAAATGAATATATAAATAACACAAGTAGTTCTCACTATTGTGCGCGGCAACAAATATAAAAACAGTAGAAACACTTTAGCTGATTACTAAGTGTTGCTAACACATAGCTAGCTGAATGCAGGGTTGGGTATAGTTTAGATTTTACCGATTCCAATTCAGATTCTGACTGTCGAGTCCAGTTCTTACTAAATCACACTTCTGATTCGTATCATAACTTTCGGAGAAGAAACCAAAATGTTTCAAGTAAAGACTTTTATTAGAATACAGGATTCCTGCAAAATTACTTTAAAACTATTTACTACTTTTAAACATCGAGAAACTATCTTATTTTGCTGCAGACTACCACATGCCTTCTCTGATACACGTGGAGTCACCAGCCGCTTCTTTTCACCTAACCTGACGTAGCACATGGGAGGATCACGATATTCCCCGAGTTCCCCCTCCCTCCCGAACCCGACCGACTCCCCGACCGACCAGAGGAGGTGCTAGTACAGCGACCAGGACACATACCCACATCAGGCTTCCCACCCGCAGACACGGCCAATTGCGTCTGTAGGGACACTCGACCAAGCCGGAGGCAACATGGGGATTCGAACCAGCAACCACCATGTTGGTATGCAAGAGAACAGATTGCTACGCTACCCGGATGCCTGCAATTCTAATTTTAACAACAACTTTAAATGCAGGCTATATTATCTCAGTGTTTCCTGTTTATATGAACTGATCTTACTGCAGTGATCACAGTTTGCAACATATTCTTTAGTAAAGCTCCGTGTCAGGAGTGATTTGAGACAGAAGGATACCGGCAAGCGTTAAAGGGAAGATTTAGAAGACGGTAGTGAGAACAGGTATGTTATATGGTTTGGAGACAGTGGCACTGACGAAAAGACAGGAGGTGGAGCTGGAGGTGGCAGAGTTGAAGATGCTAAGATTTTCATTGGGAGTGACGAAGAAGGACAGGATTAGGAACGAGTATATTAGAGGGACAGCTCAGGTTGGACGGTTTGGAGACAATTCAGTTCAATTCAATTCAATTTATTGTCATTAAAAACAATGTGCAGGCACATGTTAAAAATGAAATGAGGGCTGTGGCTTCACCAAACGGTGCAAGACAGACACAGACAAACACAGCAAACACAGTATAAGATATACACACATGAAGACCAAAAGCTAAAAATAAGTTAAAAAAGAGAGCTGGAGTACAAAATATTTAAAAATATCTACAGACATTCAGTGGGTAGCCAGGTTCAGGTGGGCAACAGCTTGTGGAAAGAAGCTGTTTTTGAGCCTGGTAGTGCGGGCTCTGAGGCTCCTGTAGCGCCTCCCAGAGCGCAGGGGGGAGAACAGTCCATAGTTGGGGTGGGTGGGATCTCTGCTGATGCTCAGACAAAGCAAGAGAGGCAAGATTGAGATGGCTTGGACATGTGTGGAGGAGAGATGCTGGGTATATTGGGAGAAGGATGCTGAATATGGAGCTGCCAGGGAAGAGGAAAAGAGGAAGGCCAAAGAGGAGGTTTATGGATGTGGTGAGGGAGGACATGCAGGTGGCTGGTGTGACAGAGGAAGATGAAGAGGACAGGAAGAGATGGAAACGGATGATCCACTGTGGCGCCCCCTAACACGAGCAGCCGAAAGTAGTAGTAGTGGTAGTAGTAGTAGTAGTAGTAATAGTAGTAGTAGTAGTATTCTTTAGTAAAGTTCAGCCACACCACTTTACAGCATTTGCTCCAGTTAGCCACGTCATAAACAGTCTACGTGCTGCATGGTGAGTCTGACACATGACGTCACCAGCGATGATGATGTCAGGTGATAGGGTCAATAGGTCAAGGCCTATGACTAAACATTTTATAATACATTTTTTACTGCTCAATGTATTTCACTTGAATGCAACTGAAAATGGACTTGTAGGATCGGATAACACATTTCTTCCTTAAGACAATTTATTCATAGACGTCCAATAACAGCGGAGCTACATGAAGCCATGACAGAGTCATTAGCATTTGAAATTTTCATCATGAGTGCTGCAGTTTTGTTTTGTTTTTTTCCACAGGGCAAGGTAAACTTTCGCCTGGCCTGTGGATACATATTCATGCGTTTTTAAGCTTGGATGTTATTTGACAAACAAACAAAGGAGAAATGGAAATAATACGGCGCTCAACCTCTTGGACAGTCGGAGCCGTGACAGAATAGCTCGTCTGGATTTCCATGATTTGCATCTAATTCTGAATAAATGTCAAGTCATTCGACTGGACTGGATGGCGGGCAATCGATTGGGGAGCGTGGATAATGACAAAAGTCACAGCTCCTCTTCTTATCAGAGCGCCAAACACTGAACCGATCTGAATACGTGCCAAGGCCTCATAACACCGCCAGTTCAACGTATACGGTAGCCACCACAGGCCGCCAGATGTTGGACCGTTGCATCCAAGACTATTTCAGATACTGAGAGTGATTTACTGGCCGACGCCATGTCTAATGATGCAGATGACCAGGGATGGTTTTTAAATTTGAAAATAATTATACTTATGGAGCCTTCGCTCCCCGTGGAGGCTTCATTTGGAACAGCTATCGTTAGTTTGGCATACAAAATGTCTATTTAGACTTTAAAATCGATTCTAAATTATGCCGTTACCCCGGGGTTGGTTAAAACAGATGTAAGATGAGATCAAACACTGCTGAATATTAAACGTGTTTTTTAAGTCGTAGCGGCTCACCCAGCAAACTGCGGGTTGGACGTGTGCTGTGAAGAGGTTATACTAGTTTATCTAGTGCAGAGCAACCTTTTTGCTTAACATGTTAAAACTAATCTGTAAACAGACGGCACGTTGTAATTTCCCTCTCCATAATGTGTGATTTATTGGATGCGAGGAGAAAATGGTGCCGTCTAAATAAACAATCTGAGCGCGGCTGCATCAGGGCCAACAGTGGAGAAGTGGGCTGTTTACTAGAGAATCGGGTTGGATGATTATCAGCGTAAAAAGCCGTGTCTTCTCTCCACTTCCCTGTACGGCGATGCTTCGATCGCCAGTGTGCCTGGAGAAAACTACGTTCGGGACCTTATCAAAACAGTGAAAAGGAGCTTCTCTCTGCACAGGGTAATACTCTGCTGTCGAGGCTCCGGTGTTGGAGTTTCTGCCCTACAGCCACCCCGACAAAGTTGACACAAAGCCAGAGAGAAAATAATGGAAGCAAGTTGCCTTTTCTCGCAACAGCTTCTCCAAAGAAAAATATTCTAATAAGCATAAACCATCCATCCATCCATCCATTATCCAAGCCTCTTATCCCGGTCGGGGTCGCGGGGATGCTGGAGCCTATCCCAGCAGACCTCATGAGTAAAACACTAAAATGGATACACGCACATAAAAGTGTGCACATGCATATACTGTATAGCAGAATGCGCTCCCTCGTGCACACACACACACACACATACCAATGTTCCTGATTCAGGAATCAGGAAATTTTTTTTGTATTATTAAATATCTTTTTCCCCTAGCCCAGAGCAGTGTAACACAAAGACAAAAACACATATCTAAAACCCACAAGAACACATACATCCAAACTACAAACATAAATAAATAAATAAATTCCACTGTCCAAGAGAGCGAACGCCAGCTAGGAGGACTGTCGGAACTGCCGGTCTGCATGGGCTAGCAGTTAGCTTAGCCTGCCCCGCTTCCGCTTCCTGTCAGACCGCTCATGGTGTTTCTTCTTCGGGCACAGCTCCGGGCAGGGCCGTGGTCCCGGGGCCCATAGGATGCAGCAGACCAAGCTCCCCTAGCCGATCCAGCACCAGCTGTCCCGGCCATCAGACAAAGACACAAACCCAGACACGGACAAAGACACTGCATGGACAGCAATGGGTGAGGCTGCCGCAAATGTAAGCCACCTTCCCACACCGGTACTAGATGAGGCCGCTGCAAATATGAGTTCGCAACGCTTCCTCTCTGCCTTGAACAAAGCACGGCCTGTGTTTTCATTTTTCATAAAGCCCTGCCTTAATCACTGAGCCCTAATACCAAAGAGGGACAGAGGTGAGCCCCAACCACTGCTGCACAACGGCGTGCATCGTCTAAGGCCCTCTGCACTTTGGTGTTTACTTGTTATCTACTGAAACGGGTGATGGGAAACAATCTACAGCGTCTTTTGTGCACTGCACATAAAACCACACCACGTGACAAAGATAATCACAAACAGGCAGTCTCCTGAGACTACAGCGGGATGAATAAAACAAGGAATGCATTTCGCTTCTTACTGTCAGTCGAGGGCTGGAGTGGTGCTAAATCACGCTGGACCACGCAGTAGCAAAGTACATCCTATTTTGCAGTACAGCACACAATATAGAGATGCATCCGTGTTGGGGGGAACGGTAAAGCAAACTCTAATTGGGAAGTGTGTGTGTGTGTGTGTATGTGTGTGTGTGTGTGTGTGTGTGTAAGAGGGTGCTTGAGGCTTGATGTGGATTCTGAACACATCCCTTTCATCTAGTCTGTGGATTCGAGTGCTTTGTGAGTCCAGTAATGAGGAGCCTCCATCATCAACATTTACAGGACTCAGCTCTTTCCCCTTCTAATCATGAGAACAAATACTGCACCTGAACAGAGTACTGAGCCGGCCCGACAACAGCCCGTCTCCTGTTCTTTCCATCCGTCTATGTTCTTTTCCCCGGCTCTGTTCTAATCTATCTGACGCACAAAGCAATTGTTAGACAGAAGTGTCAGACGGAGGACCACAATTAGCCGAGGTTCCCCCCCCCCCATCCTGTTACTGAGCTGCTGTCACTCAGTCGTGTCTGTTTCGCGTAGATGGATCATTCATCAGAGCCCTGCTGGCAATGGAAATCTTCCAGTGACTACCCAAGTGATGCAAGTACCTTGACACAGTGAAATCTGAAGGCTAAGCTCCTCGCCGGGCAGACAATCCATTAAATTTCAATAAAACACCACTTCACACTGTAGTCGCTCTAATCCGAGTTGTGGGCTTTTTGACACGTTTTGCTCCCTCCGTCTCCAGCTTGCTGCCGGGCTGCATCATCGTTGCATAGCCGTAAAGGCAGTTTGATTGTTTGCGGTCCGCTTCACGAGTGCACGGTGTGGCTGCCAGTCCTGCAGGACTGAATCTGGACATAATAGGTTCATTAAAAATAACCGAGACCGCTAGCGTTGGGAAGAATGATTAGTAAGATAAGCAGGGGATATGAGCTTAATGGAACAAGAGGTGGCTCAACAAGATTAAAAGCCTTTTCCACATCGCTGCTATTTCCCCTCCAATTCCACAAATCACCTAATTGAAATTCTTTAATTTTCTTTTTAATTTTCTCCTCAAAAACCCTCTGGAATTGTAACCCCAAGATGAATGGTAGACTGCGGTGTAATTGTGAAAAGATTTTTGTTGCGCCTAAGTCATTCGTCGTGTTGTTATATGGCCTTTTTTTTGGGTAACATTCTGAAGGTCATATGGAAGGCACGCCCACTTTAGGCATTATGATAAAATATGTAACGATACATTGAATTTTACAAAGCATCACACTATTATAAACACAGCAACCTTTGTTTAATCTGGATTTAGACACATGACACCTAATTAAAAAAATTATAATTGCCTCTGGGTGGCGTAGCGGTCTATTCCGTTGCCTACCAACATGGGGATCACCGGTTCGAATCCCTGTGTTACCTCCGGCTTGGTTGGGTGTGTGTCCTGGTTGCTGCACTAGTGCCTCCTCAGGTTGGTCGGGGTGTCTGTACAGAACTGGGGGTAATAGCGTGATCCTCCCACGCGCTACATCTCCCTGGTGAAACTCCTCACTGTCAGGTGAAACTCCTCACTGTCAGGTGAAACGAAGCGGCTGGTGACTCCACATGTATCAGAGGAGGCATGTGGTAGTCTGCAGCCCTCCCTGGATTGGCAGAAGGGGTGGAGCAGCGACCATTACAGCTCGGGAAAATAGGGTAACTGGCCAAGTACAATTGGAGAGAAAAAGGGAGAAAATTCCCCAAAAAAAAAGAAGAAGATAATTTATGCAATAAGAAGTGAACATTAACCGATGTTGCGGTTATTTCAACTTTTCCTATGATTAACATATGGAGCCGGATACATGGACGCAGTGGGCACGGGTTCTTTCTGAGTTAGAATGTAGAGAAATATCCCAAGCTGATGCAGTGAAGTCATCAAATTCAAGGGTATTAACAAGTACATTTGTCCCCCATGTGTTGGAAATTTTATGGAACAGAGATAAAATCCCTTGTCAAGCGCGTCAGGAACCTGCTAAGAGCGAGAGCTTTGAGAGGCAGCGGAGGTGGGGAAATGGGAGGCTGGCTGCTGCCAGTCAGAAGACTGTGAGGGCTTTGTGGAGGGATATCCCGTCAGGAGCACTGCAGTCTCACTGGTTTGGAGTATGGGGTTTCTAAAGGCTGCAAGGAGGATGGGAGACTTAAATCACACCACTCCGTCAGCAAAAACCACAAAGCTGTCAGATGAGGTGGCCCACTCGGGCCTACAGTACCAGGCCCAGTATGGATGCAGAAAAAAAAGCAATTTGTTTGTTTGACTCAGTTTCATGCCACGCTAGCTCAAACCAATTTAGGATTGATTCTCACTGCAAATGGAGATCAATACATTGTCTTGAAATAAAGCGTTGTCCTGGTCACAAAAACAGGACTGCACACACGTGTGCACGTGTACACACACAGACAGACATACGATACTCACACATGGCTTTGAAAGTTGTTGCATATTAGCTCAATTAACAAATCATCTCCCTGCTTAATCCAGGCTTCAAACCATCACTGAACTCTTTCTGTCAGCAGTACATTTAGTCGATGGCCTGACTGAAGCCTCGGTGATGATGTGACAGCCTGAATCCAGTTTGGTCCACCCACTCGGCTGATGAAGTGAGACGGGATGAATGAGGTCTTGTCGGGTCATGTTGAGAGAACTCAAAAAAAAAAAGAAGGAAAGAGCTCAAAGGATCGCAGAGATCTTTCTCTGTCAGATCAGGATGAAAAGCATCTACGCTGAAGCTGGCTCCTACTCCAGTGCCATGCAGTTTGTCTTGTCAGTGGCACAAGCGAGGAGGGTATTTGTTTTGTATCGTTTGCTTTCACAAACAGGCTGCTTTGTGCTGGTCTCTCCTCTACAGTCTGGAGGTGGTATAGAAAGTGAAGTCTGTTGAAAGAAATAAAACAGCTGAGTTCAAGAAACTCAGTGAAGATGGGTTGGTGACGGAGACAAAAGATGTTGGTCTTCTATAAAGGTAGTCTTTGTAGAGCGAGGAAAGCTTAAGTGTGCTCGTTTCTCACTGAAGGTCAGGCCTAGCACACTCCCTGGCCGTCTTCACTTTATCTCATCTCTTTTTATGACTAACAGAATAGAATTTCAGACGATGGGCTCGGCGATTTTGAGAGCATAGTATATAATTCACAATTGCTATGATATGAATTATAGGGCATGCTGCTTTCCTTCCTAGGTTCTTCTAGGTTCCTAAAAGCCAAACCATAAAACACCTAAAGTTTGAATTACATCCTACTAGAACTGAATTAGTTTTTACTACGGAAGCGCCTGTCACATGGACTTTTACTAACAGCATTCATTATTTTAACCCAGTAAGAATTTACTATGTCAATGTTTTTGAGGTTCAGACAAAAGAACAAACACAAACAAATTCATCCATCCATTATCCAAACCGCTTATCCTGCTCTCAGGGTCGCAGGGATTCTGGAGCCTATCCCAGCAGTCATTGGGCGACTGGCGGAGAGACACCCTGGACAGGCCACCAGGCCATCACAGGATTGAGAGACACACACACACCTAGGGACCATTTAGTACAGTCAATTCACCTGACCTGCATGTCTTTGAGCGGTGGGAGGAAACCGGAGCACCCGGAGGAAACCCACGCAGACACAGGGAGAACATGCAAACTCCACACAGAGGACGACCCCCAAAGTTGGACTACCCCGGGGCTCGAACCCAGGACCTTCTTGCTGTGAGACGATCGCGTTAACCACTCCGCCACCGTGCCGCTCCACGAGCAAATTACTTGCTATTTTTCAACTAGCAAAAGCAATCTCAGTAAAATTCACATCTCTGGATTCATGGATTTTTGGAGTCTGGCAGAGTTCTGTGAGACATGTAGCATAGGCTGGCTAGCTCAAGTCAAGTCAATTTTATTTGTACAGCCCATTATCACAAAATTACAAATTTGCCTCAGGGGGCTTTACAGCAACACAACATCCTGTCCTTAGACCCTTGCGTCGGCTAAGGAACAACTCGCTAAAAAAAATCCTTTAACAGGGAGAAAAAATAGGAAGAAACCCCAGGAAGAGCAACAGAGGAGGAATCTCTCCCCTGAGATGGGACAACGTGCAATAGATGTTGTGTATACATAATTTATACAATACAACATTGAAAGAGGATAACGGAATTATAATGGAATTATCAGATATATGAAGAACATGATGAGGAGGATACCAGTGTCCAGATGCCACCGGAACAGCACAGGACCTGAGTCACGTGACCAGCATCACCATGAAAGAAAAAAGGGCACAGGACAATTTTGACCCCAGCACAAACGCATCAGCTACACATATCGCCTTGTGGGGACCCTTACGATGGACGAAGGACATTTTTCTTTTGGAGATGGAAATCTGGCAAGTTGAGGCAATTTACCTCGTATAAGGCAGCATATTACAAGTTATATAAATCTACTCTCTGGCATTAAAGACAACAGGGTGTTATTTCCTATGAAGAGCAACAATTGCGAGTAATGGTAGAAATCAGGTCTCTCAGACCATCCTATGTGTGCATATAGTAAAGGCAGAGGTGTAGTAATTTGAAGGAAATTGG
The DNA here is from genome assembly GCF_029633865.1 of Lampris incognitus. Classification (NCBI taxonomy): domain Eukaryota; kingdom Metazoa; phylum Chordata; class Actinopteri; order Lampriformes; family Lampridae; genus Lampris; species Lampris incognitus. Next base: position 9,379,097 of record NC_079223.1, read on the forward strand.
AACAATTACTTATCCCTAATCACGGCCCTTTATAAATACACAAATACCAGCTGGCAGAAACTATATCACAATAATTCTGCCTGTAACAAATATTTACTTTGAACTGTGCTTTAGAGAGCCCTCTAAATCAAGAGACAGTGTACATGAAATAGGAAAAGAACTGGAGTTGGTCCCCGGGCGCAGCACGAAGACGGCAGCCCGCTGCTCCTAGCTACGCGGATCACAGCTAGGATGGGTTAATTTGCAGTAAATGAATTTCCCCAAGGGGATTAATAAAGGAAAGTTAATTAATAAAAAGAAAGAGGCTTTCAAGGCATCCATTTAACTTTTGGTCAAAAGTGGGAGGTGTGTGATCGGTATCACAGCACAACTTGTCACCAAAGCAACAGCGGAGCCATCCTGTATCGGTAGCCAACTATAGGCTACCTTAAGCAGGGAAAGGGAATTCACTTTAAACTTTCAAAATGCACAAGTTAGGGCAACTGACCAGCACAAAAAGGCTTAAAAGGTCATGTGCAGGCTTGCATGTGTGGACTGATCAGTGAAGCCTTTCAACGTCTGCAGTGTCTTATCCTAGAGAAATCATTCCTGTTCTGACTGAGGTTTACCCCCTCAGATGAGAGGACCCACGCTGCTGAAAAACTCTATTGCTGTATCCCTCAGATTACAATTGATGTCCATTAAAGCATTTATGAAACACTCTGTCTGTGGTGCTCATATAACTGATGGAGAGTGCCTTTTATCCAAAAACTGTGAACAAATCAAATCCTACGACTTTGTAAAGGGTACATTTTCATTTTGGCACCCTGGAGAGAGAGAGACTGTTAACAGTGATTAAAAAGTAGGAACAATTTCCATTGATTTTTTTTTTTTTAGGTGAAGACACGGGTTTCGACAATATCTTGCATTCAAGATACTGCCTGAGACTGAAGAGATTAATTTCAAAGTGGTGCTGGGCTGTATTTTAAACCGTGCTAACATCACAACATTGCATAATTCTGACAGGGAAGTGAAATTAGAAGAAGATAGCCACTTTATTTTGTCATTGCAGTTTCTTACAACGAATTTGTCCTCTGCATTTAACCCATCCTATTGTATAAGAGCAGTGGGCAGCTGCAGCACCCGGGGATCAACTCCAGTACTTCTTTCCATCGCCTTGCTCAGGGGCACAGGCAGGAGTATTAACCCTAACATGCATGTCTTTTTGATGGCTGGAGGAAACCCGCGCAGACACAGGGAGAACATGCAAACTCCACACAGAAATGACCTGGGACGGCCTGGGGTTCAAACCCACGAACTTCTTGCTGTGAGGCAACAGTGCTAACCACTGGGACACTGTGCCGCCCACCTGTCTACTTTTTTTTCTTTTTACACTCCATCTTGTACTCAGCCAGTGTGGAGTCCTATAAGCAACGGACAAGCCAAACTTCCTGGTCTTACTGCATAACTATGATGGCTGAGCAGGAACTGGCTCCTGGTGCACCATCAAAGTTAATAAATAGTAATTCAGTGCTCCAGGCGAGGAGAACTCAGGTGTATACTGGGGACCACTCCACAGGACGGCAGCTTCCTAACAGCCTTTGCTGAATTACAAAATAGGAAACAGTGCAAAAAGGAGGTGAGAAAACAGGGTGTGAGAATTGGCAGTTCTGTTTTAATATACATGTGTTTGAAAGGAAACAGGTAACCTTTGCTGTTGCGTGAGATTGGGGGATTTCAACAGACACTGGGTGAAAAGCAAAGAGCTCCACACCGGGGTCTCACTGGGAAAAGAGGGTGGGTGTGCAGAAATCTTTTGGGACACTTAATCAATTTGAAAATGACACATGGTTTATTACACCATTTCAAGATTGAGGGATGCTGTGAAATGATAATAACAATACAGAAACATGGGTTTATCCGAAACTCCCTAAAAATGGGGGGAAGCCAGCAATTCACTATTCAATGCAATGCTGGCATGGTGACGCACAAATTTAGTCGGGTTGAAACCGGAAAGGGAGCCCACCAATATGGAATCCATGGTGAAAACAAGTGAAATAAACAGCATTATGTAGGACCAGAGAGGCAATATCAGAGATTGCCCTGGGAGAATGTAATGGAAAAGGACTTGTCCTGTCGCAGCCCCTCATAGTGATAGAATGCCACATGCTCCCTTCTGACAGTGTGATATTGGTTTGACTCAAGCTTGATGAATGTATCAGCCATAAGTCAGACAAACCCCATACCCTTCCTGAGAGTGTGCCTTCTTAGATGCTAATGCTGAGGTATAGAGAGAGACATCGTGTAATAGAAACAGGACCATTGTCTGAAATAGGTTTATGGAAAGCAGGCAGCCCTATTCCAATCCCAGCTATTATGTTAAAGGGAATGTTATTACTCTTTGAGTGTAGATGCGTCTCTCTTTGGAAAATATCATGGGCCGTTAGCTGATGTGACTTTGCGGCGCCTCCTGTGGATCTTCCTGGTGCTCCTGACTGAAGGTTAAGAGGAAGGGAAGAGGAATTTAAAGGGCCAGCGAAGAAGAAGAAAGAGGATGACTTCTCTCATGGCAGGTGTTAACCCATCCCAGGCCGCCCGCCTCGCTGCCAGGGTCAAGCAATTAATGCTGCCCTGCCCCAACTGGCTCAGACAGCTGGTGGAAATAAAAGGCTCTCACTTGGCCGGGGAACCTTGAACTAGGTGGTGAGGAGACAGCTCTGATGGAGGTTCACACTGGGGTCAGGGTAACAACGTGGTTAGCTGTAACAAACGCCAGGAAAACAAGGCCGCTTTGCTTAATTATTCAGCAGTGGGCAATAAACACCCTTTATTGTCTCCAGGTCATGTCATTCTTATACACACAGCTTACCATTCGCAAATCTCACCATGTATGTAAAGCTAAGGTCGGAGTGAATTTATAAGGCTGATTTCCAAAAATACTTTAAACAGCGGCATAATTGAGAGTTAGGTTGTGAGAATCTGCTCTTCTTTTTCAATTGTCTTTGTTTCCTTAAACTTAAAGCTTAGTAGCGTAGTTTGTAATACATTAGATTGCATGTGCCAGCTTCGGTCCCAGGAAGCCGATTTCACAAGGATGCTGAACACACGCGGAAACAGCTGCTCACACCTTGTTTGTTGTTCTCGCTGCCAAAGGAGGGGACAGAGTCGGGAAATCACGGATTTCAACTTCATGTTCAGACTGAGAAAATAGTCAATACATTTAGGTATAACTATGGACATTACACCAAAAAGTCTATTTCTTGTAAAACTTAAGCTACCAATCTTACTAGTAGTGTGACTGTCTCCTGTCTTTTTCATTACCCGGCTCTACCATGTAACGGACCTCAGCATCAGGCTGTTTCTTTGAAGCCCTGTTGAGTTACAGCATGTGCCACTCTTAATGTTCCAGCCCTGCCTGCTGTGCCACACCAGATACACTGATGAGCCAAAACATTATGACCACTCACAGGTGAACTGAATACCGTTCATCATCTCCAAACAAGGGCCTGTGTCAAGGTCTGGGTAGATTAGATGGTAAGCGAACGATCAGTTCTCGTTGTCAACATGTTGGATGCAGGAGAAATGGGCAGGAGTAAAGACCTGGGCGACTTTGACAAGGGCTAAATTGTTACGGCCAGACGACTGGGTCAGAGCATCTCTGAAACGGCAAGCCTTGTGGGTTGCTCCCGGTCAGCAGTGGCGAGTACCTACCAACGGTGGTCCAAGGAGGGACAAACCACAAACTGGTGGCAGCGTGTTGGGCGCCTAAGGCTCATCAATGTGCGAGGGCAACGAAGGCTATCCCATCTGGTCCGACCCGACAGATGGTCTACTGTGGCACAAGTCACAGAACATTTGAATGATGGTTACGGGAGGAATGTGTTACAACACACAGTGCATTGCACCCTGCTGCTTATGGCTGGAGACCGATCAGCGTGCCATGATGACCCCTGTCTACCATCGAAAGCACCTACAATGGGCACACAAGCATTGGAACTGGACCTTGAAGCAGTGGAAGAAGGTAGCCTGGTCCGTTGAGTCCCGTTTTCTTTTAGATCATGTGGATGGCTGTGTATGTGAGTGCTGTTTACTTTGGGAACTGATGGCACCAGGATGCACTGTGGGAACATGACAAGCCGGTGGAGGGAATGTGATACTCTGGGTATTGTTCTGCTGGGAAACCCTGGGTCCGGCCATTCATGTAGATGTCAATTTGACACATGCCACCTACCTAAACATCATTGCAGACCAGATACACCCTTTCATGGCAATTGAATTCCCTGATGGCAGTGGCCTCTCTCAGCACGATAATGTGCCCTGCCACATTGCTCAGGAATGGTTCTAGGAACATGATGGTTCAAGTGTTGTTCAAGGTGTCGCACTGGCCTCCAAATTCTCCAGATCTCAATTCAATTGAGCATCTGTGGGGTGTGTTGGACCGGCAAGTCCAATCCACGGCGGCTCCACCTAGCAACTTACAGGACTTGAAGGATCTGCTGCTAATGTTTTGGTGCCAAATGCCAAATGCCACCTTCGGGGGTCTTGTCGAGTCCATACCTCAGCGGGTCAGTGTTGTTTTGGAAGCACACGGAGGACCAACAGCTTATTAGGTAGGTGGCCATTATGTTTTGGCTCATCAGTTCCCTATGATCAGCACTGTGGAGATGAAGCAGCCACACAGCAAAACACTGACATCAATTAAAGGGTTGGGAGGCTGAATAAGTGAAAATGCTGTTGGAGAATACTGCCCAGCTCTAATAACTCTTTGGAGTTCAGTTTGTATCAAGCTGAACCACAGGTTCTTCAACATTTTAGCTGATGCATGAATAGCATTTACTCATTTTTGCACTGACTCAGTTGGACATCACCAAAAATATGAACATCTTCATTTTGGTATATGATTGATACAAAATCACAAAGCTTAATGGAAACTGATGCTTGGGTTGTACTGAGACTTTAGTTGAATTCAAATGAAATCCAAAAATTCAGATTTGAGATTAAGTTTGTGACAGATATTAGAGAGTCCTAGAGAACAACCCGAGCAATGTTTCTGTTTCTGTGCAGCCAGTTCAATTCTAATTTAAAACCATGACACTCCTTGTAAGTAAAGCCTATTGACTTAATGAGGATGTGCTTGACATGACAAATGCAAACCTCAGACCTTTGTTTTCTCGCTGCAAGCTATAGTATTGGCTACAACCTTGAGCAAAAAAAATAAAAAAAAAAAATAAAAAGCGCCCCGATCAAGTAATTTATGCCTAGAAATAAAACATTGACTTTCAAATGCACCATCGCCCGCAGCCAGGCTTTGAGGCTGATTTGATCCCCTTCTCAGATGGCAAGAGATATTCCCCATTCCCCCCAATCACATGCCAGAGTCCCTGCAATCACACAGCCACAGCTACAGTAATCACTGCGGTGGTCTCCTCCCCTCCTCCCTGAACCCCACCCTAAAGCCAACAGCGCCAGAAACCCCGGGAAATCCTGCTCATGCTTGTTAATAACAGACAAACTGTACCTTGGATTGCTAGGGTGCCGTGAAATACTCTGTATGTAAGTGTTAACTGCTGCCCCACTATAGGCTCTCCAAGCTTGTGTTCAGTGTACCAAAATGCAGTCACCCGTGATAAAATGTAATATGTGCTTGGGTATAAAGCCTACTATCAAGGCCCTTTTTTCCCTTCACTGCAGGATTATGAAGCCAGTGTTACAACCAAGAGAGGATTTGCTCTATAAGCATCGTTTTTAAAATAGAACACATAGAGGGCAAATTGTTGCTCAACATGGCTTTTTGGTCTATCTGTGAACGTGAAGCTATTTTACAAGGCTGAAGGACACATAACATTTTGACCTTATATGTATGACTTCAAAATGTTGTCTGTTGCACGATACTCGGTACACAGAAAATTGTAAACGGCAGTAAGTGACTATGGATCTGAATATGCCAGATATGACAACAACATATGTTGCTGCATTGTACATGAGATCTGCTTCATATACAGTAACTGACCTACAGCGTAGTTTTCCTCTGGCTGTTACCAGGAAGAACTGACTCAGTACAACTGAGATGCCAGCCAAGGTTATTTTTGTGTCCTGTGTTTTATGGATTAATATAAACCCCGGTGAGTGAGAGGTGAGTGGAGTGGTCATTAGGTTTTTCATCCTGTATCTGTTTCTGCAGGCTGTAGATAGAGTGTGTAATTAATAGCTGCGATGAATGCTCTGATGACAACGTGTCCAGTTGCTTGTCTGACCTCGCACTGTGGTCCTAAAATGAGCTATGCTAAGTGGCGTATACTAACCCCTCCTGCCCCACACACACATACACACACGCCTGCACATCTCTGTAGTTAAGGTCCCCATGCTTCAGCATGGTGCAGTGCAGTGTAAAATTGTGCTTGAACAGAGTGAATGAGTTGACTGGGGTTTGATGGGCCCCCTGTCCTCGCCTGTACCAGTAGCGCGACCCATTCGGGTGTTATCACATGGTGCCAGCCTACCGCTATCTGCACTATACTAAATCAATTAGCATGTCATTAAGATAGCTTGTTCCAATACAGTAGCCAAGGAGGGGGGACTACAGTATCTGTATGGATGGAGGAAGCTAAACCCTGTGGGCATCCTATCTCAGTGTTCATGTGTTAGTGCACGGCGGGCCTTATCTATAGGTGAGCTGCATGTGTACATGTGGAAACATCTGGGGAAGGGGCACTTAAAGTCCCCCTCCAGTCAGGTTTTAAGACATACAAAATGCTCTGCTTGATATAATAAATTGTCTGATGTGTTTTTTTCTGCAGAATAAGTTCAATTATCTTGCTAAAATCCTGAAAATCACATCTAATTAAAAAAAAAGAATCTATGAATATGCAAATTATCCCCGCCCTCATTCAATTATCCCCTACCCCCCATCCCCCCGCCTGCAGTGAATATACCTGCTTACTGTCATCAACTCTGCTCATCAAACACAGGAACCTCTGCTTGTTTTCTGTTTTGCTTGCTACTTACTGTACATAACACAATGCCAACTGGTAATGCAGGAGTAATCAGCCGTATATGTTTGAACCGGAAACTGATTCCAAAGATGAGAAGAGCAAATTGGACAGGGTCGCGTTAGCACCAGTGGGGAGGAGGACACACCTGAGGTGAGCCGGCATGACTGTGGAGCCTTTATACCCTCCGCTGGCTGCTGAGCCACCGGTTCGCTCTCTTCAGCCAACATGGTAAGCGGAGCCTCACCACTACTGCCCCACCGGGCGGAGGCGAATGTACCAGAAGAACAAGACAGACGAGAGAGATGGCAGGCTGGTGTGGAAGGAGAGAGAGAGAGAGAGAGACGGCGGGAGAGCCTGAGTGGGCCGATGCCGTGGGGAAGTGCTGGGCCATGGGCATGGGATCAAGGGAGATGCCGCATGTGCCACAGACAGCAAAGTGCACTGGGCGGGGCCACTGCCGGTTCAGTGCCACCGCGAGGAAGCGGAGCCGGAGAAGGGAGGAAGGAGCGCGTGATGCACCTGGGAAACACTGGGAAGCTCTCCGTGCCAGCCAGATCTGTGGCCGGCTCTTCATTTCTGTATGTGTCATAATAAATATATCTGTGACTGACTATCTGTGTTCGTCCCTCTGTCCAAACCCCTTGTTGCAACAGATTTGCGGCAGCCCTGTACAAGTGGCTGTATCAGAATGGTAATGCATTTTTGTTGTAGGTATGTGAGCCTGATGTCTAAATAAATTCCAACCATTTCAGCTGTATAGTGGGATTTTTTTGGTAGAGCATGGAAGGAAGCTCCAGTGTCCTGTTTACATGCAAAAACTGCACACTCCACCATGTTTGCTGTCAAAACGTTCACTATGCTAATGCTAACTCGCTCTCTGTCCTGACAAGTCTGCTCTGTGCAGGAAGTTCCAGGTTTCTTTGCTTGCCCCACATTTGCATACTAGACAGCGATTGGCTCTTGGATTTGTGACATACCAAATCTAGCTTGCGCGGGATACGTTTGAATCTCAGATTTTAGGGACGTGTGCAGACAGTAGGGGAATGTGAAGACGTCGCTCCAGTGAAAAACTGCACAGACACAAGTCAGTATAGTCAGGTCAGACATTTTGAGGGACACAAACACAAGAAAAACAGATTTTTGGAGGGGTACTTTAAGAAAAGTGCTTCCTCAACAGCCCTAAGTGAAGTTAACAAACAAAAACAGTGACGCTGGTCTAAAAGTATATATTTAATGTATGGACCATTGCTTGTTAGTAGTCCCTCTAATCCTCACTAACAGCCATAGCTATTGGAATTAAACCTATTCTGAAAAGAACAATGCACGTGTTTGAATAAAACAAAATACAACCTTTGCATTTGAAAGAGAGCTGTAACCTATTAACATGAACAGCGTTTCAATTAATTGGCTCTTTCTTTTGGTGGGAGATGCAATCAGGCCTATAAACAGTATTTTGAAATTCTTTTCACTCAGAGTGGGGCTACACCAAATCATTTCATATTCATCCCTTTCAAAACAGAAAATCCAAGCTACCTAACATCAGTGCGTGGGGTGATCATTCTGCAATTACAGAAGAAAAGCAACATCTCTGTGTCTCGATGGGAAGTGATGTAGAAAAGATATGCTTTAACCCACTTGTGTGTGTATACGAGGACTCCTCTCCGAAGGCGAGAGTTCAACCGCACCATTCAGATAAAAAGTAGAAAATACTGCAACAGGACAAAGTATTTTTTTTTTAACTTTGTAAGCACTAGTGCTTATTCAGCACTGCTTTTTTTCCTCTCTTCGCAGATTAGAAGGGAGGCAGAGTCCAACAATGTTCCAATTACAAAATAGCTTTCACTACTGCCAAATCTGAAATCGGATCCATATCGTCTTAAATCTGTTTGAACATTAAAAATTGTTCAACTACACCAACCTGGGGTCAAAGAAATCAAAAAGTACACATCATATTATCCAGAATGAAGCAGATAATAAAATCCTTAGATCATAAAAGGCATAAAATTCTGGCTCTACTGCCTTGGGCCAGTTGACTCTCACTAATGTATCAGACTACATGATACGCATTAGCGTCGGTGTCAGGGAAGTTCTTCTCTGGCAGGGGAAACTGTTAGGGGATCCGCTCTCCCCAGCTGCATCACGGTGTGAGGAGTTGATACGGAGGCCAAGTCTGCAGGTGTTTAAACAGACAGCAGGTAAAGAGCGTGAAACCCTCCTGGGCCCCGAGGTCAGAGTGTTCCTCTGCATCCACATGCTGAAGTGTAGCAGAATGTTTAGTCATGCCACGGATCAGACCATCGCCCCGATGCTCTCTGTCACAGCCACCAACTCAAAGCAGCAAGACGCTGACTTCAAAAGACGGGAACAGGCTTTGAACGTCGTGCCAGTTGCACAAACCATCAGCGGCACTCAGGCGTCCGTCCAGAAGACACGCGCAGCTCAAACCTGTGTTCCTCTCACTTTTAGATGCAGAATTTTTTTTTGATCCCCCCCTTTTCCCCCCCAATTGTCAATTGTACCCGTCCAATTGTACCCCACTCCTCCGAGCTGTCCCAGTCGCTGCTCCGCCCCCTCTGACAATCCGGGGAGGGCTGCAGACTACCACTTCTCCTCCGATACACGTGGAGTCACCAGCCGCTTCCTTTTTACCTGACAGTGAGGAGTTTCACCAGGGGGACGTAGCGCGTGGGCGGATCACGGTATTCTCCCCAGTTCGCCCTCCCCCCTCGAACAGGTGCCCCGACCGACCAGAGGAGGCGCTAGTGCAGCGACCAAGAAACATACCCACATCCGGCTTCCCACCAGCAGATACGGCCAGTTGTGTCTGTAGGGACACCCGACCAAGCCGGAGGTAATACGGGGATTCAAACCAGCGATCCCTGTGTTGGTAGACAATGGAATAGTCCGCTACACTACCTGGACGCCATTTAGATGCAGACTTGGCAGAGCCCACTGACTAGATACTAGACCAGCGTTTCTCAAACCTCTCCTGGAGGAGCGTTGTCCTGCATGTTTTAGATCTCTCCCTGCTCCAACACAGCTGATTCAAATGATCAACTCGTTATGAGCTCCTGAAGCTGCCTAATAACAAAACTGATAATTTAAATCAGCTGTGTTGGAGCAGGGAGAGATCTAAAACATGCAGGACAAGTGCTCCTCCAGGAGAGGTTTGAGAAACGCTGTACTAGACAATGCAATAAATAAATAAATAAAATGGGCAGAAAGCCAAGACATGGAAAGGGCATGATAGCACCCCTGCATGTTACGTAAAGAGCAGTTCAGCCTCGTCTCAACTGCCACATGTAGACACACCTGAATAAGGAGCACATATGTGACTCACTGTCTGTCTGTTTGTCAGATAAACCTGTCACAACATAGAAAATCAAAATCATATTAGGCAAAGGTGAGGCACACAATATAGCTATGATAACGCCGACCATCCATCTTGTTTGGCCAAATGACAACGAGCACCTTCCTGCTGTCAGGTTATAGCTCCATCAGCCGAACCCCAGACAGCTGACTAAACTGATTTCCTCCTGCGCATAAGTACACAATCATACAAAACACATATTTATTTCTATTAGTCGCTCGACATATATCAAGATTGACTGTGATTCACCACACCCACCACTCGATATGGGATTTATTATCTGAAGGTGGGGATGGGGGTGGTGGTGGTGGTGGTGGTGGGGGTCCATAATGACAAATGGTTAGTAAAAAGGAAATCCACAGAACAGAAAAAAAGGATGTAAACACCTGGTTTGGGGCCAGTCACTGGCTCACCGGAGTGCTTAAAGCTAAAGCCCTACACAGAGTGATGTCTGAAAGGTGAAATCTCTACACATCAATTTCGCCCTGAGCAGCGCAGTGCCGCAGAGCTTATTACAGACTCCCGATCTGTCTCGAGTGCTCAGACTGTGTCAGTAATGCCTCGCTGCTAGGCCTTTCGAAATGCTTCATTAAAAACACTGGCCATCCACAGCCGCTCTGTGGCAGCCAAATAAAGTGTCACACTCCATTTTTCATCCACAGATTAAACTAATGTAAGCTTGAATTAAACCAAATTACATCCTAGAATGAGAAATAAACCCGAGCCAGACAAGTCTAAGGGGGTGTGGACCCTCGGCGGGGGGAGGTGGAAGGGGAGCGGAGGGCCTCCAACATCCCATGAGGAGCGGGCTGCACTGGACTGTCACTGCCCCTCGGTCTGCAAAGCTCTTCTGCATGTTTTACCAAAGGAGAAAAAAAAAAGCCATCTACTGTGTTGTTTACACAAAGCCACATATTTCATTTTTGGCTGTGCAGGACTCCTACATTCTTTCATCTGTTGTGATTTGAAGGATCATTGCGACACTCTAGTCTCTCTAGATTAAAGGATCTGCTCTGCCTGACCACAACAAGGCTACTTATCCTCCCACAATGGCTCTCTGTGCTCTTCAGAGTGGATTTCACACAGGCGTCAGGGCCCCTTTGTGTGAGCCGCCAGGGCATCAGGGCTCCCGTGCTGGCCCACGAGATAAACTCGCCACTAATCAATCACTTGCCGTCCTTTTGCTTCCTCTCGGAGACGCACGCTCACAAACTTGACGCAGACACACACCTGCACCCACCAACCCCCCCCCACACACACAGACACAAGGTGGTGTCTACACAGATGCACCACACACGAACACGAGCGATTCATTTTGCTCCTGGCTCTCTTAACAATCCACATAGTCTTCAGACCCTCTTGTGTGTTTGCTTGCCAATGACATTTTGTGTGTGTGCGTGTATGCGTGTATACACACTTCAATCTGTGGAGAATTCAACTCGAAATCGAATTGGAATGTGTGTGTGACTAGAACTTACCACACAATCGGCAGGTCCACTAGCGCCTCAACTTCATAAGACACACACACACACACACACACACACACACACATAGACAATGCTATCATTTTGGAGTGGTGGAATAGAAAAAAGGCGGTAGTTTGTATTCTGGCACCCCGGTGTGTCAGATCCCGGGCCAGGCCATTGTGCTCAGATTCAGCCACAATAGAACACTATCATCCCCGAAGCAAAGGCCTTATCATGGCCCTGAAATGACTCGTCTCTGTGGATACCCTCCACACCGGCTCCGCAGGGCTGATTGCACAGAGCTGGAGGTGAGTGGAGCGAGTAATCTAGTTCCTATTGTCCCTTGCATGATAAACTGGCCCTCGAACCTCTTGTTCTTGCTGCAGATTCCATGTGGGCTCGGTGTAATTTATGATATGCGCTGTTGGGGGGAGGCATTGAACTTTTGTGAGCCCTCTGATAGTACATCATACAACATCTTATTTCACCGTGATTACCCACGAGATGAGAAAGTGAATGGAAAATCAACAATGAGGGGTTTTATGTACGACACCTTATATACAATACATAAAAATACCCCTGCCCCATATTCTGCACGTCTTATTTGACTTATGCTCATCTCACTGTCGGACCAGAACCTGAAAGAAGAGCCAGAGAGAGCACATGGCGGAGCGTGAGATTAAGCATCAGTTATCAGTCATGACGATACTGGGTGTGTCATACCGAGCAAACGCTAAAATTGATTAATTGTTTGAGAAAAGGTCCCAGACGAAGAAGGGAGGCATGCTGGTTAATGTTAAGGTTTCCAGATCAGCGTTAATGCCGCTCCCTGGAGCATCATCATGCAGACTCCTCTTGTACAAACACAAGTAAATTATGAAATGCTATCAGAGTTATAATAGGCTTTGTTATTGCTCTTCGATATCAACAGCCCAAGTGAAATTACTTGTGGGAGGAACGATTATCAGCCACAGACCTCGTCTTCCCGCTCTCTTGGGCTACACCAAAATTGAATATAAGCTTATTGTAACTGAATGTACTGGAAACTAGTGAGGCGACATCCGTCCTCGGTGTATCTTGTCCAGTGGAAGGTTTTCTAATCTTAGCGAAACACGGCTCTTCTTCTGGGTAATATAACAAAACATCTGATTCACCCTGATCTTCCTAAAAGTTTACCCGCTTTCGGTCTTGTCGCAGTTTTAAAACCCGTCTCTTCCTCTTTTGGAACTTTGCCGGACACCGTAGAGGACCCTGGACTTCCACGTCTCCACATGAACCTTTTACAGTGTGACCCACCCACATCAGGGACGGCAGTCAGTCAACACATCACATATTGTCGGCAGCCATACCAACATGTACCCTGGCTCTGCCAAATGATGGAAGCTAAGCAGGTAGGGGCTTGGTTAGTACTTGGATGGGAGACCTCCTGGGAAAACCGAGTTGCTGCTGGAAGTTGTGTTGGTGGGCCAGTAGGGGGCAGTCTTCTGTCTGGTCCTAATAAAAACAACAAAAATCAAGCCCCAGTGCAGTGACAGGGGCACTGTGCTGTAGGAGATGCCGTCCTTCGGATGAGACGTTAAACTGAGGTCCTGTCTCACTGTGGTCATTAAAAATCCCATGGCACTCATCACAAAGAGTAGGGGGTCCCCCGGTGTCCTGGTAAAATTCCCAACCTGGCTCTCTCCATCTGACCACCTAATCATCCCCCCATGTAATTGGCTCAATGATTCTTCCCTCTCCACCTCAAGCTGATGTGTGATGAGCGTTCTTGTGCAAAATGGCTGCCGTGCATCACCCAGGTGGTGCTACACATTGGTGGTGGTTGAAGTGAGTTACCCCCTTTAATGCGAAGCGCTCTGGGTGTCTAGAAGCACTATATAAATGTAATGATTATTATTATTATTAAAGTATGCCCTGCCTGCCACCCAATGACTGCTGGGATAGGCTCCAGCCTCCCAACGACCCCGAGAGCAGGATACGTGGTTTGGATAATAGTTGGATGGATTAAAGTATCCCAACACTGTCTTTTCCTCCCGATCACCTCCGTAAAACCGGGTCGTCATACTGGCCGTAGAACAACACCTTCGCACAAGTCAGCTTTGCACATTAGCACTTTTATTTACAGTTGGCAACAAGCAATTTAAAACCCTCTTAACACTCAAGTGCTGACGGAGTCCCACGGTGCACGCTAAGGCGGTCGCCAGGCAAAGGACAAGCACCGCAACCAAGACTCATCTGCGGTGCAGTGGCCCAGAGGCTACGGAGGATCTCTCTGCCTGTCCAAGGCGTCCATGACACCAGCGGAGGGATGTTGTGGCACATCAATCTGGAGGCTTAATTAAGCATCTCATCCCACAAGTGAACGATATAGTATATGCTGGTTTCATCAACCAAGATACCCCCCCCTGTGTTATTATCCATCCCCGGCTTACAAACTGACATGTTCTGTCTCGCTGTAACAAGCTCTCTCCTAATAAATACAGAGCTGTCGTGGTAAAACATTAATGATGATATATAAAATATAATGGCAAGATAAATACTTCACACTTGAGTGCCGTTTACTTACTTTGACGAGCGGCGTTATAAAAGCAAAACGTAACACACTTTAAACTGTGTAAGTGTCGCAACATTTTGACTTGCCAAGCAAAATGGCCACACAACGAGTACAGCGCTGACAACTGTCACCGACACGCTACAGGAAGGAATGAACATTTAGACATCTCCAAACCAGGTTCAAGAAAAACAGACAAGAAATTTTGTTTTTTTGACGCTATTGTTGCAGCTATTGCGGCGTCACAGCACAGAGCATCCTCTGGCCTCCCCAGATTGGATATTGATAGATTATGAGGTTTAATGAGGATGGAACCAGGACTCTACTTTGCTATTCAGCCCACACCTAGAATGCAAGAAGACCATCTATTTGAAGATAATGTAATTTGCACTGCCTTTCAGTTAAAATTGCCACTCTTTTCTGTCTCCCGGCAAATAAACGGTGATGGCGGAATTGATTGGGAAGCATGAATGACTGGGTATTTACAGACTATTTGTACCCTCAGTCCTTGGTAGGCGTTAACATCATTTATCTAATTCAAAACCAATCAGTTTTTTTTTTTTTGGTGTGTGTGTAATGTGTTTATTTTCCTCTAGGCTTCATAGGACGACACGCTCTCCCCGGTGCTCTACCCATTTAAAAAGGCGACAGACCATTTAAAGCCTGATTAGTCTCGGACTGGCTTTTAATTTGATATGCATGCAGACCACAAAACCAAAAGGCTGATCAAGCAAGGCAGGTGGATGTCTGATACAGAAAAAAACACGACAATTAGTGTTGCGTGTTTCTGTGGCCATCAGTTCACCTCCGCTCGGACAAAGTTGGAGAAACTGACGCTGACAAACAGCGCCCCCCCCCCCCCCCCCCACTAATGGACGACCACGCGTTATCCCTGCTCGTCCTACCTTGTCGAGGTTCTCCTCGATCCATCTCTTCACCGTGTTCAGAGCGATGTCAGCTGCGGGCTCGTTGGGAAAGCCTAAAGAAAGGAACACACAGAACACACGTTGTGAGATAAAACAGCGTAGATACAAGCTCCGGCATGTCTGCAATCAGGTCTTCGGTTATATCACCGCCTAACATGGAGCTGATTATTGCTGCTTCTGTCTCTGTGTTGAGACGTATACAACCATCTACACTGCTGTGTCATCATTCATGCCATCCCTTTTTCTCCAAGCCCAGCAAAGCGCTGACGGATCAGCCAGAGAGTGTTAGAGACTATGTGGCTAACTGCTGTATTCATAGTAAAAGCTGTGCCAGCTCAGGAAGTAAACCACCATACTGTATTGATCGCACAAATATGGCCTGAGGGAGGCCAGTCTAAGGAAGACTCTACCTGATGCTGACGTTAAGATATTTACTGTACTTATACAGAGGTTGACAAGAGCTTACACCGAAGTTACAGCAAGCCGTTAAGTATAAATGCTTTTGGGGGCGTCTGGGTAGCGTGGCGGTCTATTCCGTTGCCTCCCAAAATGAGGATCGTCGGTTTGAATCCCCGTGTTACCTCCGGCTTGGTCGGGCGTCCCTACAGATACAATTGGCCGTGTCTGTGGTTGGGAAGCCGGATGTGGGTGTGTGTCCTGGTCGCTGCACTAGCGCCTCCTCTGGTCGGTCGGGGTGCCTGTTTGGGGGGGAGGGGGGACTGGGGGGGAAAGCGTGATCCTCCCACGTGCTATGACAGGGGAAAAGAAGCAGCTGGCGACTTCACGTGTATTCAAATGGCATGTGGTAGTCAACAACCCTCCCGGATTGATAGAGGGGCGGAGCAGCAACTGGGATGGCTCAGAAGAGTGGGGTAATTGGCCAAGTACAATTGGGGAGAAAAAGTGGGAACCCCTCCCCCCCAAAAAAAATGGCGGATGGGGGAATAGTATCATAAAGACTTTTGAAATGCTGGATGTTAATGCTGGGACCCATCGTTGTCCTGGACTGCCCAGGTGTTGTCTCCTCCCTGCTCTTGGCATGTGGGGTGCTTCTCACTGGGGGGCCAGGTGGTGGGTGGGGGGGACACTGACCACATCTGTCTGTGGGTGGGAAGCCGGATGTGGGTATGTGTCCTGGTTGCTGCACTAGCGCCTCCTCTGGTCGGTCGAGGCGCCTGTTCGGGGGGGAGGGGGAACTGGTCCTCCAAAGTGCTACGTCCCCCTGGTGAAACCCCTCACTGTCAGGTGAAAAGAAGCATTGGTTCAGACTTCCTTTTTTTTGGGGGGGGGGGGGGGGATTTCCCCTTTTTCTCCCCAGTTATATCCGGCCAATTACCCCACTCTTCCGAGCCATCCCGGTCGCTGCTCCATCCTCTCTGCCGATCTGGGGAGGGCTGCAGACTACCACATGCCTCCTCCAATACATGTCGATTCGCCATCCGCTCCTTTTCACCTGACAGTGAGGAGTTTCGCCAGGGGAACGTAGCGTGTGGGAGGATCACGTTATTCCCCCCAGTTCCCCCTCCCCCCAACTGGTCAGAGTAGGCGCTAGTGCAGCGACCAGGACACGGCCAATTGTGTCTGTAGGGACGTCCGACCAAGCCGGAGGTAACACGGGGATTCGAATTGGCGATCCCCGTGTTGGTAGGTAATGGAATAGACCACCACATGACCCGGACGCCATTGGACCAGACTTCCTACAACATATTCTCGACTTCCTACAACACGGATACATCTGCCATTAGCAAAAGCCACTGAAAATCTTCTAGTCCGTTGCAGAGCAGCACGTCTGTAGCTTTGTCCAGAACACTTGGGAGCATGCACAGCTTAAAAGTGCCCTCTGAGCCTCAAGTAAAACTTGATATAAGTGTTTTAAGTGTTCACAGCAAACCGACAGTTTGAAGCTGCCATAGAAAGTTTAATGGTACTACAGCTTTCATAAAAATGGACTAAGAATTATACACGAACATGCTTCTTTTCTGACCCCGGGTGGAAGGTCTGGGATTCAAACTCACAACTTCCCTATAATTCTATACGCTAACCCTTAAGGTCCATATATGAGCATGGGTTTAAACACACAAACACTATGTCTTCTTCTGAAGACAGGGGTCAAGACCTCAATTCCAACCCACATCTACCCATACAAGCACAGTGCCCGTGGTTGTAACTCCTTGCCTGTAACATGGGTCACACACTCAAATACTGCCCCCTTTCCTGGGTCACCGCAAATGATTATAACACTATATGACCTATATGTAACAGCCCTGCAAGTGCTGCAATGACCTCTAACCTTGGAGCTGGAGGCAAGGATAAAAGACCCGGGCTTACAATCCCTCTTTTGTCCCACTTTACCCTCAAGCCAGCTGGTGTCCATGTCGCTTCCCACACAACATTTTCAGAATGTCCCGAACCGAGGCGCTTGACAAGTCTCGCTAGTTGTTTCCTACCGACCCTGTCTGCCTCCATCTGATGTCTCTCTTATTTTATTTTTTTCTCTTTACCCCTCCTCGCCCTTTCCTCTTTTCCCTCCCTCCGTCTGTGACAGCAGCTCTGCCGAGGAGCGGCGAAGAGCTGAAGTGCTGCCGAGCGCTGGCTGAGCTCCGCGACGAGCCCCCGGGTGGAAGGAGGGATGTGAGCAGCATACCAGGCCGGGTGAAAACAGGGTCTGCTGCCACGGCTCTGTTAGGCGGTGTGCAGACAGCACGGTGTCTGCTCGTGCCTCCCGCCCCGCCCCGCGCCAGCTGCCCTGCGAGCCGAGCGCTCACCGTCTCAGCCTGCACGCCGAGTCAGTTTGCCTGACAGCTGACCCCCTTCTGTCTCCCGGAGCAAGTTCACCGGCCCCGTGTTAACACTTCTGATGTGATTCTGTTTGTTTGTCTGATCGCGTCTTCCTGGAGTCTATTTTCCGCCCGTACCCGGATGTGTATGCTAATACTGTGACTCGCGCCATCGAGTCACATCCTCAGACGGATGTGTGAAGGGGGGGGGGCGGTCTGACAACGTGTGCATCCCCTCGAGTTGCAGCCGCTTTTGAAGAGCGCACACAACGGGAGGCGCGTCAGAGAAGGAGGCAAATAAAGGGACGAATAAATAAATAAATCAGTTGGACGGACGGATAAATAAATAACACACGTGGGAGGGTGAGGGGCCTGCCTATGCACGCTCTGTTTGTCGCCTCGTAAGAAAGACAAAGAGAGGCGGCAGGTGTGAGGGACATCAAATCTCAAGGTATGAACAGGTCTCAATCATAAATGATAGAGCTGCTAGGCCTACAGTGGCGGGCGGATAGCGGCGAATACATTTAATCTATTTAGTGTGCCGTTTCTACAAATGCACAATCGACTTTAGCACTATG